>NW_027464588.1:16991785-17292142 GCF_043290135.1 Rhipicephalus microplus
TTCGGACACTGATGGCAAAGACGTCGATGAGTGGCTCCAACTCTACAAGCTTGTGAGTGAAAATCATTGTTGGAACCCCACCATGATGCTGGCAAACATCATCTTTTACTAGAGAGGTACGGCCAAGGCGTGGTTCAACAGCGTGGAAGAGCTCACCAGCTCGAACGTTTGTAAGACGAAGTTGCGCGAGTTGTTCCGCCAATCTGCCGGGTGCGAGCAGGCCGCTAAAAAAGAACTCAGTACCCGTGTCCAAACATCCACGGAGTCTTACCTGGCCTGTACTCAAGACGTTTCGACCCTCTGCTTCAAGGCTGGTACCACTATGACCGAAGCCGACAAGGTTGCGCACGTACTCAAAGGCATCGCTGATGGTGCCTTTAGCCTCCTTGTATTTAAAGGCTGTTCGGCAGTCGAAGACGTCGTTAAAAAGTGCCGACGCTTTTAAGAGGCTAAAAGTCGTCCCATCGCCCACCACTTCACCCGTCTTGGTGATTCTGTGTCGACTATCGACATTTAAACGAGATCACTAAAAAACACTTCTACCCGCTACCGCGCATTGATGACTCCCTGGATCGCCTTCATGGCGCTAAGTATTTTGCCTTCATCGACCTTCTATCAGGGTACTCTCAAATTGCTGTCGACGGCATGGACCACGAGAAGAGTGTATTTGTGACCCCTGATCGTCTTTACCAGTTTAAGGTTATGCCGTTAGGATTATGCAATGCACCAGCTACCTTCGAGCGAATGATAAACACTCTCTTGCGTGGATTCAAGCGGTCAGTTTGCCTGTTACCTCGATGACGTCATTGTATTTTTCCCGACCTTTGAAACACACCTACACCGCCTGTCCTCCATCCTTTCTGTTATTCATAACGCAGGACTGCAACTGAACTCATCGAAGTTCCACTTCTTACGCCAGCAACTAATCAAGTTGGGCCATCTTGTCGACTCTTCTGGCATACGTCCTGATCCTCGTAAATTTTGAGTTGTGCAAAACTTCCTTGTCTCGACCAGCACTAAGGAAGTACACAGCTTTTTAGGCATATGTTGCTACTTCCGACGTTTTGTAAACAATTTTGCGGACGTAGCACGACCACTTACGGACTTGCTGAAGAAGAATGTTCTTATCTTATGGGGCGCTGCGCAGGCTTTGGCGTTCACTAATCTCATCGCGTTGCTCACAACACAACCTATTCTGGCCCATTTCGACATGTCCGCCACAACAGAAGTTCAAACGCATGCCAACAGCCACGGAATCGGTACTGTTTTGATCTAGCATCAAAGCGGCTGCGCCCGCATTGTCGCATAAGCCAGCCGTCTGCTCTCTGCGGCCGAACGGAACCACTCGATCATCGAAAGGGAATCCCTCGCTCTAGTTTGGGTGGTTGGCAAATTTCAGCCCTACTTACATGGTCGCCGTTCCACCGTCAACACTGATCACCAAACGCTCTGCTGGATTTCGTCGTTCAAGGATCCCACTAGACGTCTTGGTCGCTGGGCACTACGGCTCCAAGAGTATGACTACTGTGTGTCTCATAAATTTGGCCGTTTACACCATGACGCTGACTGCTTGTCCCGCCATCCACTGGACCCCCATGAGACTTTCGATGAAGCGCCGCCATGTGTGCCCTCTCTCTCTCTGCTTTGAGCAACATCCATGATGAACAGCGCTGAGATCTCTTCTTGCGTGACATTATTGAGAAGCGGAACTCCCTGACGCCCCATCCATTTTTAGCGTTTTTGCTTAAAGAAGGCAAATTTTACTGGCCCAGGCTTTACCGCTCCGTCTGTGGCTACGTCGTCGCATGCGATCAGTGCCGACGTCGAAAAAAACCGCCTATGAGTCTTTCCTGACTCCTCCAGCCACCTGATCTTCCTATTGACCCCTTCTTTTGAGTTGGCCTTTACCTCCTAGGCCCTTCCCCTGAGTCTACCTCCGGAAACGAATAGATAGCTGTCGCAGTGAATCATGCAACTGGTACGCCATAACACGGGCTTTGCCAACCAGCTATGTCACGCGTGTTGCCGATTTCCTTCTCTATACAATGCCATCCATTATCTTAGTGCTCCATGCCAACTCACCACAGATCGTGGACGCTTTTTTTTCTTCCGAGTTATTGACAACCTGCTTCACTCTTGCAAAACCAAACATAAATTTACGACGACCTACGAGTCACAAACTAATGGGCTTACCGAAAGATTCAACCAGACTTTAACTGATATGCTTTCCATGTTCGTTCTCCTCTGACCTCCTATAGTCTGGGACGTTGCATTGTCTGTTGCTACACTTGCATACAACTCCTCACGCCACGATACCGCTATGTTTTCACCATTCTATCTCTTATTCAGCTGTGACCCAACTCTTCCATTTGACTCCATCTTTCCGACAGCTGTCGATTCGCTGACTGAATACGCCTGAGACACTATCACCAGAGCTCTTAGCATCACAAGAGCAGCGAAATGAACGTTATGACGCACATCATCGCGGCGTTTCTTTTTCTCCGGGTTCTCTTGTGTTGTTGTGGACCCCGACTCGACTTGTTGGTCTCTCTGAGAAACTGCTTTCCCGGTACCCAGGCCCCTCTCACGTCCTGCACCAGATGACCAACATTACCTACGAGATAGCCCCACTGGAGTCGTCATCTTCCTCCGCTCCACTGTCTACAGACATTATTCATGCCTCCCACCCGAAGCTCTACCGCTCCGCAACACCATAGAAAGCACCAAAACGGTGTTTCTGCACCCTGGGGTCATGTTACAAGACTACACCATGCTGAATAAGCAAGATAGACAGCCCCGCCACGGTGGTCTTGTGGTTAAGGTACTCGGCTGCTAACCTGCAGGTCGCGGGTTCAAATCTCGGCTGCGGCGGCTGCATTTCCGATGGAAGCGAAAATGTTGTAGGCCCGTGTGCTTATATTTGGGTGCACGTTAAAGAACCCCAGGTGGTCGAAATTTCCGGAGCCTACCAATACGGCGTCTCTCATAGTCGTATGGTGGCTTTGGAACGTCAAACCTCACATATCAATCAATCAAGAAAGAAAGACAGCGAAAAATAGGACGTGATTCTGGGATGTGGGGCACGTTCTCGCTTGCCCTCACGGCTTACGCTTGATGTCGTAAAATATATTTCAACTATCGCCTCGTTCCTCTGTGTGCCCTCCGGAAACAATATATACTTCAATACCATTGAAGATGGAAAGAGCAGGGTGGGAGGTTGTAGTGATCCAAGAGAATTGGCTGGAAGAGGGGACAAAGAAGAGGCTTAGTGGAAGAACAGGTAGAGGCAGAATGGGAGAATGTAAAAAAATGGATACAAGACCGCTAACCGCTTTCTTTGGAACGTTATAAGAATGATAAAATTCGTGCGTAAAAAGGGGAAATCAGGTAGACATAGCAGATATTGTGGTAATGTGGAGAAATAGGATAACATTGCCGATACAACATTGAATTAGCTAGCACAGGACTATAATATTTAGAAGTCATAGGACACACAGGCATTTCTTGCTGCAAGGGACTCGCTTGCTGGATTTCGGGCCGATCGGTCGTGCGCTCGTGCGCTCCGCGCGCTTGCGATCTCCCGCGTCATCGTGGCTCTGGCCGACTGGACTCGCCCTACGTCATCTCCTGCCGCCGACGACCTTCCACCTCCGACGACAGTGCAGCTCTGACTTACTGGACTTGTTCTACGCCATCCACCGACGCCGAAAGGAGCTCTCGCAGGTGCGCCCCGTCCTCGGACTCCAGTGACCGTGCTCCATCTTTCCTATCTCTTCTATCCCCTCGGTTTGTCCTCGCTCGCTGTGGCTTACCACCACACGTCTCTTCTTCTCTTCTCCTTCTTCGGCTTTCCCACATCTTTACTCCTATCCTTTGTATCCCTCCTCACCCCCATCCCTTGTGAGCTACTGTGGCGGTGTCGCTCATGAAGCAGACAATAACGGGGCTCACTTTTCTCTTCTTTTCTCTTTCAAGAACCACTTCCTTGCTGCAGGGCACACGGAAACGGGCTGATGGTACTGATGAGAGAGTTAGTTTCATCTGATAATTACCCCTAGGCTTCTAATGTCCTTATGGCTCTGTTCGCTTCGAAAGCCATCAATTTTCGCCAGGCACCCTTTATATCGAGACAGATGGCCATTAAAGAAAAAAACACTACTTTCGATTACGAGCCACTCCCGCTCTCACAATCTAATAAACACGTACGTGCTGGTTACAACGTAGGAGTTAGAAGAAGAGGCCGGTTCTTCCTTTGCACAACGTAGAAATGTTCGCGCGATAAAGTGTGCAGGTCACCGGATTACACCTACGCCTAACCTTGGGCGTCTATTCCACGCCGCCCTGCCTATTTCCTCTTCTGGGACTTTCACGATTAACGACCGTGCTTTCCTTCGGCACACAGCCCATTCGGTATGCCCTGTTAGCTTCTACTAATGACACTGCCAAGATTGTTGTTTGAGGCTCCCCAGCAGAGACTGAAAATACAGAGACTGTGTCAAGCCCCGGTGCCTTTATTAAGAGAGCAATTACTTTTCCTCTACATGGTGGGTGATTTCCTGCGCGAACATTTGTATATTTCACAGACCACAATAGTTGAAACGCACGACTATAGCAATAAATATACAGTGCAATACAATCTAATATAGACGGTTCTGTAGGAGAAGCATAATAAAAATGCACAAGCCTTGAACCAGAGAAACTTGGCTGTTAGAAAAATTGATTTTGTTCTTTCTAGGCAGGCTTTTAGCCAGACTTTTTTTCAGCGGGGTGCATTTTTTAAAGGTTGTGAGAGCTCTGCATTTCAATAGCGTAGTGTTGATAGAACAACCGCTTCCAGCCTCCCCTCCTCCCCCCACTTGGCCGAAGTCAAGCTTCTAGGTTGTATAGGACTTAACCGGGTGCAGAAGGAGTTTTTTAGGTTGCATCTAGCTCTTTGCAAAACTTTGGCCGGAAAATGCTGGTTGTTTCTACATTGAATCTCGAGCATAGGTCCGAGGTAAGTCACACACAGTCACGGACACCTTCCGGACCTCGAAACTCAAAGGACAGAATCTCACTCCGAAGCCAAGCATTCGCACCTTTCATAGATCTACGGGCAGGTCGTCGTTGACATGATGCCTTTCATCGCTTTGGGTTCTCTCGCAGCCACCCTTGCCTTTCCTCATTCCCTAGCCTAGGGCTAACTGCTGTCTGGTCCATTTTCAGTGGAGCAGTCGTGAGTATTGGGAATGGGTTATTTCCTGTAGCACGTACTCGTTGTTGATGATTATAACTTTCTAGTAGGCTGAAGAAATTCTTTTGCCACTTAGCCTTTGTTGGGCCGGCTGTCATCTTCTCTTATCTCAACGCGAGAGCATTAAAGAGCTCATTTTGCGTTGGCATTAGACGTCGTTGGTTGGGAGTGAAAAAATCATAATGCTGTCCATGACTGAAGAATCTAGAAAGGTGCCAATAACTTGAAAAAAAAGACACTTCCGAATTCGAGTAAGGATCAAACCAAGAAACCAAGGCCATTGCTAACTGCAAATTGCTACTTTACTGGCCACTTTCACGAACGGGGGAAAGCAGTGTGGGTGCTGACGCTGAGATTATCATTTTCATTGGTACATACAAACAATTGTAATCATCATCATTGTTTGTCAGGAGGCCTGTCTCAGTTGGGCCTCCTGCGGCTGCACTAAAATATGACCTTGATACTGACGTGCAAGACCTCGTCTCTTAATATTATAATTCTCATTCTAAGCTTGTTCGAGTCTACTGCAGGATATGAAGACCCACACAATGACTTCGAATTTGCCCTATCCAGGGCGAGCAGTTTTTATTTTATACCTAAGAAAGTCTCAGTTTTGTCACACTAGTGATCTCTCTCCCTTTCTCGGCTGCGCTTACCATTCAGTGGTAACCACACTGTTGGCGTTACATTCCTCTGGTTACCATATATCGTACTGTCTACCAGCTACGTATTTCGTGAACAGCCCAGATGAATTTTTTCACCTTGATGTAACTACGCTACCTCCAATCTTTAATTTTTCTCTGACCCACTTAGCCACCTCTGCTGGCTTGATGTACTGCTATAACTTTTTTTTTGGTCTATCGCTTGCTGCCTTGTAAAACCATTGCTGCCTCGTAAAACAAAGTTAAACCATTGTTTAACCTATCAATTGCTTTTTCAACTTCTCGCTCTGTTAGAGACAATTCTAAAATTTCCTTTCTTCCATCATCAAGTCTTGGCATTATTGAAATGAAATCACTTTTAAAATGATCTGCGTGTACAATGGTTGGTGTTAATAACTCTTTGTAATATTCAAAAAAAAACGCACCGGCTATTGCTTCTTTCATATGGTCCCTTCTTTCTTTATAATCTATTTCTCTTATTTCACTTTTACAGGCATCATCCTTCTCAGCTCCAAGAGCTCGTTTCGTTGGCATCTCTCTCGCTACCAAGTTTTCTGCTGGAGCTAGAATCAATGCTCCACGATAACGTTCTTGGTCTATCAACTCTAGCTTTTGTTTAGTTCTGTTTATCTCCTCTGAAAATGTTCTGGCCTGAGAACATTCTTCAGCTACTAACTGTCGCAAGTTTTCGCGCAAGTGCATTTCAAAATCTTTTTCAGCATTTCTCGGGGTACAGGCTCCCTCAAGAGCTTTCAGCATAATGGTCTGTTTAAATGGTTCCCACTTATGTCCCCAGGATTCTAGTGTTCTATTTGCTAAGTCCTCTATGCCATCTAGAAAAATGCCATTAAACTCTTCATCATTTAATAGCTTTACACTAAATTTCCAGAGGTCCAAAGAGAAATGTTCGTTATTCCTTTTATGTTTACCAACTGAGAATGGAACCTAACAATGATCACTAAACGTAGCAGGTGTAACCCTGTAATCATGACACGAAGGAATGATTACAGAAGACACATATACTCTGTCAAGTCTAGAATGGCTTGAACGCTGAAAGTGGGTAAACGTAATTCTTATTCCACTGCAAAGACATTCACCCACGTCCTCTAGCTAAGCCTTCACCACCATATCGATTAGAACGACATTGCTTGAATTTCTGTATGGCCTGAAACTTGATTTATATATACTCGAACAAACGCAGTTGAAATGCCCGGCCAAAATTAGCTTACGTTCACATTTCAAATACACATCAGGTTTTCAAAAAAACTCCTTTCTATCTTGAATCACAGTGGGTGTGCACACAGATTACTCTCTATTTTTCTTTTGGTAAGGATAAATCACATATAATAAAATGACCCGCCTCGGAGGTATTTACAGACTGCACTTTCGCATCAAGGCTCTGCCGAATCATCAAAAGGCATCCTGCAGATGTACCCACTGCGTGACAAACGCACACATCGAACAGTCTCGTGAAAGGCAGTACCATTCGCTCAGCGTGCTCTTCACTCTCTACTTTAGTTTCCTGTACAGCGGCGATGTCTAGATCTTGTTCTATAATCAGGCGGTAAAGCTGGTTTTGCCTTCGTTTGGCAGAAAGCCCACGTACATTCAGCGTCGCCAGTCTAATCGTCGCCACCGTGATGAGAAAAAGCCGAGCGAATGACGATTACCTTACGAACACCTAACCCACTGTCCGGCCGACGCTCAAGGCGTCGTCCCATCGCCGCCGCGTGAAAGCGACGACGAACGCAGGCGGCCAGCACCCCGAGACTTTTCGGAGCCAGCTACTAGCCACTGCCCTTGATCTTCCTGGGTCGGACGCTGTTGGGACGCCGCGTCTCCCTCAATCAGGCGTCGCTTTACTGGCGTAGTTTCGACTCTATCTATGTCCGAAGTAGCGTCGGGGCCGATGACTGGTTCAGGCTTGTGTTGGGTTTCCGTCCGAGTCAAACGCCGTTGTGTTGGAGTGTCCATAACCGTATCGTCATCTGTGTCTTGCTTAGATGTCTCTCTCTCGCTGGTCGCCACTGCATGAGACGCCTCCACCGCTTACTCCAAGCCGCGGCCCTCTCTGCTTCCTCTTCATCCATCAACAATTCAATGTGGTCGGAATCTGTTGCTTGACTTGCTTCACTGCTGAAAGAACGAGTACAGTCCGCCTGCTTATGCCCAAAAACGCGACAACTAGCGCACCTGGGCACCCTGCAATCGCGACGAATGTGTCCAGTGTTCCGGCAACGCAGGCACAGTGGCGCTCTCCCTGGCACGACCACCAGTGCCGTGCCGCTCCCGAGACGCATATAGTGGGGTATGCGATCCGTAGTAACGCTTTCCTCAAGTAATAGCCGAACGAACCTTGTGGTTGTCTCGACTCTTTCGAAGTGTTCGTTTCTCCACTTGTCACTGATGACTTCTTTCACTTCACCGTACTCCCGGAAAGCACGCCGTACAGTCTCTGCGTTGACGTCAAAGGCTACCCAATGCAACTTGAGACGCACCTCTTGCCTCTTTGGGTCAACGACGACGCAGGGCCGGTCTTTCACGGAGAGTAGACCAGCGTCCAGAAGTGTTTTCTTAGCCTCAGCTGTCTTAATGTTCAGAAGCCAGACATGCGACATCTGATACGCTCCTATGCCGCTCACCTCTTGAATGATGCCTGGTTCCTTGAGTGGCTTTCGAAAGTCATTAATCCCGTACGAACGTGCTGCGATGTCGCAGTGCAAAAACCAGCGTGCGTCTGAGTCCTTCGCCTGAGGGCAAAGCCGAATTAAACGGTAGTTCTTAGGAAGTGATGTGCACAAGAAACCATGGCCGGCGTCGGCCGCTGTCACAGCTTTTGACGAGCCTGCCACCCTGCGTCCGCGCGCGTCGGTGACCAGAAACAGAATGGGTCTGAGCTACGCTGGTGCTTGCGACTTGTTGGCAAACTTGCCTTAAGGAGGCTTTATGTCGGGAAAGCAGTCACGTTAATACGATTTATAAAGCGTTTCAAAACAACGAGAGAACAACCAGTCGTCGGACAACGCGACCAGCATAATGAGTTGACCGTTTAATGCTCCAATTCATTACAAAAGCTTGTTCTTGTTTCCCTAATAATTGTCGTGCATAACCACTAATTCCTAATCGTCGTCAGCTACTGCATGGGCGATTCGCACAAAATTCCTTGCAAGTGTTTAGCGGATACCATGCTTCTCAGAAGAATGAAAAAATAGCAAAACAAATACCAGCCTACTGCCCAGAACTTTGTTATTAATGCCCTAGTGGGTATCAAGCAAGTGGACTTCAAGCAGTTACCCAAAGAAGGTTTTGAAAATGCTCTTAAAGGCCACTCTTTTAGCTTTCGCTGTGACTGTGCTGCGCCTTCCACTCAGGGCTGGCGTTTTTTTATGGTTGGTCAATTCTCACAAAACCCGGGCGCACCAACAAAGTTTGCGGAGCACCACGAGCCACCGATTGTTACCCTTGTCTGCAATGTTGCAGTGCTCTCATTACCTGTCGACAGCGCACCACCTGTGCGACGTATTGTATTTATCTAGAAAGTGGAAGCTGATACACCTCTCTACAGTCCAGGAACTAGGCTCCATGCCTTATCTTGCAAGCAGACCTTTTCTGAAGGGCTTGACTGCTGAGTCTCCAATTTTAGTTAGGCTCCAATGACCGGAGAAGACTACCTGCACATTAGCACGCGACATGACTCGTTTTATGTTATGAGAGATTTCGTGTATCTACGGCACCACAGCTGTCTTGTTTCGTGCAGAATCAACATTGGAACTAGGACGTTGATGAGCGCACCTTTTGGGCACTTCTTTGCGCATATTTTCTTGAAATAAGAATGACGAATGATTGTACTTTTCTCCGCTTTTCATTTGGGTGCAGCGTGTGAGCACATATTCGTGATCCCGGCGAAATAATGAGTTTTGTGGAAAGTTAGCGCACTTGCCATGTTCTCCGTTTTAGGTGTTGTGTGTCTTTGCACAAAATTTGGCCTGTGGCAGTTGCCTAACTGGTATTAAAATGTATGCGAGCCCTATACCAACTCTGCATGGAGACATTTTTGCAGCTAGAGTAAACACACACACATACATACACACACACACACACACACCGCACGCACGCACGCCGCACGCACACGCACACACATTCACACGCACACACACTGAGTGTGTATATGCTTGAACTAAATAGCTTTTCATGGTTGTACCCTTTTCAGCGATTGAAATAGGTTACTATATCCTTTAAATGAACTGTGTGCTGGAATCTGCGCTCAAACGTGAGCAATTTTTATAGCCGATTTTTGCTGAAGCATGAAACATTTTTTGGTGGGATCATTAGCAGTTTTTATGAGCGTTGTGTTCATGTTGTCTATTCAGCTCATTTAAACAACGGACACTGTCTGCATGAACAAATAAAAAAATAATGATGCTGTCGCAATATACTGAACGACGCTCGCTCATTTCAATAAGTAGTTAAATCAGTTTCAGAGAAATTTAGAAGGTTCTCTGAAGTACACCGCGTCGAACGTTCAAATGGATTTGAAGAATCGTAAATAAAGATGTACGTGCTCACTCGCGTGACGTAAAAGGCGGCGGCACGCAGTGAAAGTGTACAGAAGTAAAAAATACGTATACTATTTTTTTCTTGCCGCGTGGAGGCATATACCGTGATGTTTTCATTCAATCGTTGTTTGAAAGTTGAAAGTTGACAACAACGTGAAAAGCGCGAAGCACGAGAAGGCGATGCAATGACAGGGAGCATGATATGTGAGGGCTGGCGCACCGAGTGGCGTCGCCCAAAAATCGCGGTGACGTTTGGCCTCTCACGTGGGACAGATAGAATTCGTACTCTCTGCAATGCTTTCTTCAGGCACTCGTAGAAGTTCTCCATTTTCCAGCTTTTTATGTCAATGCACCGTTCCGGCGAGAGCAAAGCCTGCTTTCTATGCTGAATGTTGGGGCCTAAAACCAATGTTATTTTTTTAATGTGCCACATTCACCGGCGTATACCGAAAACATCGCTGCCGTCAGAGACATATCCATCCTTCATTTTGCATAAAGTATATGCGCTTAAAACATCCAAGTCATCTCTACAAAGTGAGTGCTGATGAGTGGGGCAATGCTCCAACGCTTATCGGTAAAATCGTGAAAAATTTGCCCCACATATCATTTAAAGACGTGGTACGTTGTAATAGGGTGACTGTATGTATACAATCTTTATTATTTAAACGTCGATGAATTAATGTACAGAAAAGGGGTATATAAGAGGAAATTGTGGTGTGTTTATTATCGACCCGCAAGCGGTCGCACATCTTGCAAATGTGGCAGAGTGAGTGGTCTAGGAAGTCGAGCTTGAAGCACGCTTCGGCGCCTCCAGAAGGTAACGACCCCTTCAGGCGCTTGGCTGCTGCATCCCGCGCCCGTTGCGCTTCCATATTAACTTGTCGCCGCTTTCCTCTGTCATTGGCCTCGCGAGCTCTCAATTCAGGTGCGCTTGCCATAGCTTATGTGGCGCCTCTGCTTCACTGGCTCTCAGAGCCAGGTGGACTCGCGGATGCATCCTCTTCGCTTGGGTCTTCCGAGATCTCCTGCAGCGTCTTGGCGGCGAGCAGACGTTGCTGCTGCCTTGCAAACCCGGGGTGCTCATTCGCCTCTGAGTTGATGAATAGCTAACGAGTACGCCGAGTGTGCAGTGGAATGTGTGGAGCCGGGGAGTGCGAGTTTGCGCCGCGCCGCATAGTGAAAAGAAAGCGAAGAAGAGGCCCTTGCAATGTGAGCTACAAAGCTCAATGCGTGGTGGAAGTCATGTGCTTTTCCAGGGGGGCTGTGGAATTAGTAGGGCACGCCACCGTCTGGTGTCGTCTGCAGCACCATGCGTATGACCGCGCTGTTGATAGTCGCTGGAGTACTGAAGTGCATTTTTGTGCAGCTATTGCACTTCGATGCAATATGTGAGAAGCCTACAGTGGGCCTTGGTCTTCACGGTTGCGAGATTAGATTATATCGCTTGAGGTCGAAAGCGGTTTTTAGATAGCTTATGACCACCTCTTCAAAAATGGTTAGCGCCACAGCCTTGTTTTTTCGGAACTGTGTTGTTGCGTGCCTCAACAAAGGAAGCGTAGGATTCCTAGACGAGAATGGCAGCGTCTATGGCTCCTAACGCGAGAGGTGGGGGTGAGACGTTCTTGTGTGTGACGATCAAAACCATCGGAAAGCAATATTCGTGGCCCACTGTTCTCTAGCCACGCCTAGAGGTGCTTAGCTCATAAAATAAATGTATGGTCTTAATGAAGGTCATGTTTCAAGTAGTAACGTGGTTAATGAAAAAGTTTGTCCGCAAATATCACAAACACAGAAGACATCATGACCAGCATGAGTTTTGGAGACTCGTTCATTGGATTTGGCGCCGACCGGTTGTGCCCCCACGATCTCCGACGACAGCGCAGCTCTGGCCGACTGGGTCGCCCTACGCCACCTCGAGACGCTGACAAGGGCTCTCGCTGAGTAGTGCCCCGTCCTCGGACTTCTGCCACCGTGTCCTTCTTTCTTATTTTTTCCTTGCTTCTGGTTGTCGCTCTCCCTGCACGACACTCTATCCTTCCTCCTATCTCAATCTCTATACCTTTTAAACTTATCCTTTAATTCCTCCTAACGCCCCTGACACACGGGCACCCTGAAGTCCTTTAGACAAGGGGACATCTTTCGGAAAGGCGTTCGGGCACAGTGACACACGACAAAGAAGTAACTCCTTTCCGGCAAAGATCCTTTTCACAAAAGCAGACCCCGCATCTACTTTTCTGGCAGGAAGGGAGTACTCTCGCATACAGTGTGCATAATTTATCCATATGAGAAAACGTGTCGCAACACTGCGGTGCCCTGTCAGTATTTTTTGCGCTGAGAAAATGTTTTCAATTTCAACAGCAGTGCGATTTGTTCAAAAGTGAAGACCTATAGTCTATCCATACTCTCAAACGCCTGCATTACGTCACTAGCGCGATCATGTTGGCAGCGGCTGTTGCTGTGTCGGGCTCAGTCGAAAACACTGCTTAAAGTGGTCGTCGCCTAATAACGGCAATGTGTCTTCGAACCAGCGTTCGTTGCACACATTGGCCCAACTTTAGCGGTTGATGGCTCGAGGGGACAGTGCGGAAGCAGTCAAAAGGAAGCTGTTTATGACGAGTCTTTGTTTGAGGCTCATCACTCTTGCCTTCGCAGCGTTTAGTTCATCTTCGATGGAGCCGAGGGCGACAAGAGTCAGGCCCACCTCAACTGTTGCTTTATCTCTGTCTCTGCACTGAGACATCGCAGGACCACGGTGAAACGCGGCACGCCGTCACTGACCCAGCTGGACGCAGCCATGTAAAGAGGACGAACAAAAACAGCAAAACACCTACTGTTCATAGTTGCCAGACGAATTTAAGTTGCTGCTAAAAAGCAAAAAAGCGAAAGAAAATTACAGGTATGCGCATTATAAGCCACCAGACAATAAAAAAAACGGTTTTATGCTCCGGCGTCGCTGAATGTGATGTACATGCTCAGATTCTTTTTAATATTTCCAATCTTGCTGCTTCCACAAACAGCACCATTTTCTTTTGCAGCGTTCTTCTGAGGCACCACCTAAAGCAGTAATCCGGTGCCGTGTGTCATCAGCGCAACTCCTTTCTGCAAATGGTCCCTTTAGGCGACAAAAGGGGTTTACTTCAAAGTACTTTACTTTTGCCCGTGTGTCACGGGTATTACCCTCTTTCCTTGTGAGCAACTGTTGAGGCTTCGCACATGATGCAGATAGTTGCGGGGCTCACTTTTATCTTCTTTTCTCGCTTTTAAGAATCACTTACATAAGAGTTGTGTGTTACTTTACTCTCCGTTTGCGATATTTGCGACCAAATAATGGCATCAAGCAAGTGCCAACGAGGCCAACAATCAGTCTTCTAGTAACGTGGTGTTGCATCGTTTCTCACTTGGCTTACTAGTTCTAAATCAACTACGAGCTCTATTTCCTCCGTATTTCGAAGCAGAACTTTGTAATTCCGCCTTATGAAGTATCAAATATATGTCTCTACAGTTAAACAAGAAAAATTGCCTGTATTGTTTTACAAAAGAAAAATGTTACCTTCCAGTTCACACTGCGAAGGTTATTCGCCGCACGAGTTCTGGTATCATCTGATCCTATGGACCTATGTAACGTAAATAAGAACGTTATAGCAATCAACTGTAATGAAAAAAATGAAGTTAAGCAATTTATGTGCACTTTATCGTAGCTTTACATTGTTGAAACTATATTGAGCCTTAATTTCCGAAAATTTTCGTCCGCACATGGGGCACTTAAAAAATTTTCAACAATGAACAAAATCAACTGCTTCAACTCGCCGTCTTCCTGCCACAACGATGCCTTTTTTCTGACCTCATCTTGAATGTTGCTCTACATTTCAAGTACGAATGTGTAATGGGGTTACTGCTTGCTTCGTATGCTACAACCATGGTTTCGTGGCATTCTACGAACGCACCTCATTATCTATTACCCGATTTCAATACTTGATCTATGATTTGCTTTCAAAAACGATTCTACCATCCGGGTGCAATTTCAAATAAACAATGCGCCCTGAGTAGGGGATCGTTTGAGCGTGAAAACAGGCCTCAAGTCATCATGAGAGCCGAAATTCTTGCGCGTTTCATACAGTTTCGTTCTCAAATGAGCTCGCTGTGCGAACGCTGCGCTTTTCTTCAATAAGGGTGACAGGGACTTTCGACCAGCGTACGCGTGGTTGCATTGAGCCACGGACTGGCGCGTCTTCTTTCTACTGAGTGACCACAGCAATTGACGAGGGCTCTTTCGGTGCCCGTGTCGCATTGTCTGCCGCTACAGAAAGTGCTGCAAATGATTTGGTGAGAGCAGAATGCCGGAGACTTGTTTTCGGCAAGGCGGCGTGCACTGTGGCGCTGTCAGACTTCGGATTTAATTAAAGGCGGTCGCAAAGAGCCTCCCTGCGTGTGCTGTTCATTAGCCGCGCCGAGACAGATCACATAAGAAGAAAACTAGAGTTTGTTTGTTTGCGCAGAACGGAAGGGAGATTTCCCCAAATTTCCCGAAAATCAATGGCTAAGAGTATTAAACCACTTCGAAGAAATAGCAGTAGAAAAAACAATCCGCGTGCTTGAGTTGTTGAGACAGATCGTTAAAGGCTAAAGGCTAAGCTGTTATTCCTTGAATTAGAACATCTGAGTTTACAAATAAAATAACTAGGAAGGCAGCATATATTGCCCTCTTGAGAGTTCGTTTAGGAATGACGTACTGAGTGTGGCCGTTGGTACATAAGTGTACTCTTTCCTAATCGATAACAACGATGCGATGGTGTACTTACCAAAGCTACCTACAAATGCAGTGATAGATATATAATTTGTGCGCATGCGAGAAAGCTTGGTACCATAATATCCGACATGTTGCGTTGAGCGTTGTTCACTGTATAGCGCCTTGGGTAACTCTGAAATAACTGAAAAATCTGCACATGTTCATTGTGATTTGTGAAGTACAATATATTATTACATACTGTCTACCTTAAGCATAGAAATAAAACATTTTATTATAAAACTTAGGCTCTCTTGTGACTTCAGTCGTGCCATCAATAAATATTTTTGTCTCGAGCACAAGTCTAAACAACGTGTGCGGCCGTAACAAGACTTTGATTAACGGCCTCGCAATGGCGAAGACGAAATATGTACTTCAAAGACGACAGAGGGCAATATTGTGGAGAATGATGATGATGCCTTTGGCTTCGTATTTCAGCAGTAGTTCTTGTCTTCGTTAGCACAAACCTATTTTTCGTGGGAAAAAGGAACTCCGCACAATAAACAATGAAAGCGAAAATTAACTATGGATCGCTATCTATAAAGCAGCGGGAACCAATATTCTCTGGACTTGAAGGGGACATGACCCAAGACATTTAATCTAATGAAAAGTGAAATTATATGGCATTAGTTTGATGAACAAGAAAATTAAGTGTTGACAATATTTTCATCCTCATGAAGAGTTCGCAGCAGCTTGCATACTGCCCTTATTTACACATGAACTGGTTTAGTTTGTGATTATAAATGTATGTCAAAAATGGGTATATATATATATATATATATATATATATATATATATATAACTGGTTTAGTTTGTGATTATAAATGTATGTCAAAAATGGGTATATATATATATATATATATATATATACTGATTGCATGCATCAGATAGCTGCACCAAGTCAATAAATCAAGTTACTTATATTGTACATCTGCCTGTTTATCCTACACTTCTTTATACGCGCGAGTTTATATCGGAACGATAGGGCTGGGACGCAGACAGTGCTCGGTTAGAATTCTACAACGCTTGCAATGCGTATGCGCACTGCAGCTGACAGGCGGAAATCTTTGCAATGAAACATGAAGCAATCAATCAACGTATAGGTCTTTCCATACGAAAAAAAAAGCTGTTTCGAGGACATAAGGAAGCCCGTCACAGTTAGGAACATTAAGCTAAAACGACTTGGTTTCGGCAAGGAATCGCTGGTGGCGTACTTTTCTGCTTGTGAACTGCTGCAAATAGCTGTAATCCCGAGGATGCTCTCGAAAAAGTGGCACTTCCGGAAGCCTCTTTTAGGGGCGAAGCTCCTTAGGGCGTGGGCTGTGCGTCCCCTGTAGGCTGTATGTAGCCACCTCTAGTTTAGTTCTTGCATTGTTCACTAGATGGCGGTACCATCCCCTGTATGTAGCCACCTCTAGTTTAGTTCTTGCAGTGTTCACTAGATGGCGGTACCGTCTCCTGTATGTAGCCACCTCTCGTTAGGTTCTTGTAGTGTTTACTAGATGGTGGTACTTGTAGCTGATGATGAAAAGATGCAAGATGTTATAAACTAGAAAGCGGTACTTGTAGTTGATGAAAGACGCGAGATCTTATAAAATAGGAATGATGTCACATATGGCGCGTGTCATTGGTTGAAGGCAATCGTTCGATTTAGTGTGGCGACGTACGCTAGGGGAAGCGATGTAATAAAATCGAGTGGGCAAAATGTACAGAGGATTCATAGTTTACCAGGTTTACCTCCGGAGCTTCGCCCACTCATCATCATTCACTTCGTAGATATGGCGGAATTTTTTACATATGGCGCATTAGGCGTCTGTTTAGATATATATTTTGTTCTTCCACTGTCACATATTTCTGGTAGGACATGACATGCAAACAATATTTTCTCCCATCCTCGCTTGCACCGAATAATGCCAGTCACAAGTGTCGAACGTGGAGCTCGAGAGATTTATGAAACAAGTGGTGGCAACAGGTAACGTTTCGTCAAAACAGGCCTTCCTATGTATCATACCGGAAAAGCGGCCTTGGTTTCGAAATACATCGTTACAAATGATTCTTTAAGCACAGAGAGCTCTGTGCTGGTCACAATGAAGTTGAAGAAGTGGATGCTTGCGCTTCTGTAAGTAGCAAGTTCCGCACAATGAAGCTTTGGCTCTTGCACACAGACACACGAAGCCCGCGGCTGCTGCAAATTATTATCATGAATAATGCTGATTTCTTATACGGCTCCAGTAAGCCCTTATAAAGAAGGACTAAATCCACGTATATGGGCACCATTCTGACAAGTCCCTGCCCTGGTAAGTCAATACGTGACACCTAGACCTTGTTCAGTAAGTGGTTGCCTTTAGCTACTTTTCAAATGCAAAGCATTTTTAGTGAACTTCGGCGTTTTAGCGTATCTATCTATCTATCTATCTATCTATCAATCTATCTATCTATCTATCTATCTATCTATCTATCTATCTATCTAGGCCTTATTTTTGGGTGCTTTCTTGGCCACTCCCTTAACTTGGCGTGAGCCTATATTAGCATGGGATGGTAAGGTAGTTTGACGAATATGACGCGCTGGTCAAAAGATGAATAATGTCACAATCGTGTCACGTGTGTCGTCAAACACTTCCCGCTAGACAATGGCACGCACCCATGGGCAGGTCTGTGCCGCTGGTACGCGGGTATGTGCCATCGGTGATTTATACTTACTATCTACCCGGGAACGAAGAGAACACATATAGGCAATGTTAAAGCGCGAACGTTCAGAAATACCCGACCTCGGTAGAGTGGATCCGACGAATGCAAAGAATAAATGTCAGGGTCCCAGCTGCAATCAAACCTAAGAATTCTGCGTTGTAATGAAGCATTTTACCACAATGTTATGCCAGGTGTCGCAATTACTTTGGAAATAGACGCTAATCTTTATGAAACGTCAATAGTGGTTTCAGTGCTCCCTACCCAATTTTGATTTCATTGATATGTGGGGTTTAACGTCCCAAAACCACTATATGATTATCAGAGACGCCGTAGTGGAGGGCTCCGGAAATTTCGACCACCTGGGGTTCTTTAACGTGCACCCAAAGCTGAGCACACGGGCCTACAACATTTCCGCCTCCATCGGAAATGCAGCCGCCGCAGCAGTGATTCGAACCCGCACACTGCGGGTCAGCAGCCGAGTACCTTAGCCACTAGACCACCGTGGCGGGACCCTACCCAATTTTATAAACATTACAAATGTACACCTTTAATACAGCTGTCACGTCAGGTTAACGTGAATTGTGGTTAGTTGTCATACGCTGAAGTTGTTTATGTAGCTACGTCCAGGGCTATAGCATCCTGGGGAGCGTAGGCGCTTCATGTCAGCTTCTGGTGTTGCTAATGTTCCAGTTGGCATCGATACGCAAGTGCAAACACCTGGTCACATAAAGATCTGCAACACTTCAACATACACCTGTGCTTGCAACATATGTGCATATATTGAGGGTCATTTCATGACGTTTTGCTCGACAGAAAATTTGCAACATCGTCACGTTCCCTCCGCATGCTTCGCATAATGTCGATTCTGAGGTACCATGGGATACGCCGAACTTTATTCTGGCGGTGAGTTTTATTACTAAATACACAAGTAAACCTTGTGATAATGTACAGCTTGCCTCTTAATTGTGTAAAGCACTTTATTTATTGTGTAAATTTGCTTGATTTAAGTCTTTTTTGAGATTGTGAAATGCTGGCGCACAGCACCACTGATTCACAGTCAATGTTTAGTCTTCATATTTTACATAAGACAACTCATTTCACAAAGCGCATACTAAAGGCCGGTTCACAAAGAGAGTGTTTTGATATTCGGCAGGAACAAAAGCTTTTTATGTGTTATCTGCTGCATGCCACTACTCTTATTCTACTGCATTATAAAGGGGTCATCAGAGAGTTCATTTCAATTCACAGAGTCAAACTTTATGCCGCCGTTCACTCATCGCACACCGCAGAAAGGAAGGCATTTTGGATTTTATGTGTTATCATTTGTCTCAGTGTGGCTTCCAGTGTACATCAAGAAATACGGAACATTTTAGATTGAACGTTTACACGTGAACTGACTTTTTTCTTGCTGAACTTGTGATTGCGCACTCGTGTGCATATAACGTGTTTGAACTGTCATGTTCTTTCACAGCGTGTATTCTACTGTATTGAATTTCGTGCCCTTATTTTTTACTTAATACTTTGTCTTTTAAGCGAGAAGGCGTAGCCGATACTACTATAATTGCACCATTTCAATAAATAAAAAAAGATATTCAGGTTGAGTCATAAAAGACATTTGCTTCGAAGCACCTTGTTGTCATTCCTGAGCCACTGAGAATTGTGCCATCGAGTCTGCCTATATGATTGTGGCATCACAAAAAAGTTCACATGCTTAAAATATAAGTTCTGCAGGTTCTATAGCTGCGAATATTACAAGTTAACGCTCATTATCTCTCGTAAATAGGGCAATGATAGCATTGTTCTCGTCCCGCATCAGAGCACTGCCTCTATTGATGACTAATATGAACCGACAGTATCTTGGGCTATCTAAAATTGTGTGATCACCTTTTTTGTATACTAGCTAGCGGTCAAGTGTAATAAATCAGTATATTTATTCTTCGCTACTTCACATCAATTGCACCATCTAAAGTTTTTTACATAACCCTACCTTCACCTTCCCCATTTCATTACTTTGATGTTCTTTACTGAACTTTGCCAACGGTTCGATGCATTTGTGCTGTCGCATATATATGACAAATCACCTAGTTCCTCTGATAAGCAGAGAGTTGATAGTGACTCCGCTAACAACTTTTGCTACATCCTGTTACCAGCAAAAAGATTAAAATGACAAATACATTACCAGAAAATGGAGAACGCAAAGCGTGCTTTGTCAAAGCAATGAACTCACCGATTTGGATGACATCGGGTAGAGCAGCGCTCGTGTAGCTTCCTTCTGTGAGTGTGGTAGCTAAGGCTGCGATGAAAAATGTCAGGCGCTGCCACCGCCGCTCACTCGGGGCCACTAACCGTCCCACGTCACGTCGATGAAGCCGAGCCATGCGTCCGCCGCCACGTCCCGCGTATCAGCATGAAGGGCAGTTCCTCAGAAGTATCGTGCAGGTCTTCATCACCACCCACAACTTAGCGCACGTTGATACACAACGATGAAAGACGTGACTCGAATATCATGAGCAAGCTTAGTATGTGTGAGAAAAGCGCTGCTAAAATGATTTTCCTTCACTGTACCGTAGTCGAGATGCTGTGCCTGAACTTCCCAGATGGAAGAGAAATATCGGCGAGATCAAGGATCTACCACTGCACAAGGGCAGGTGTTCTGGATTAAAATCCTCCCCAAAGGTACGCGTTCACGCTTTCCACACTTGCCTCCTGTAGGATTGAAAAGAAAGACCCTTATCATTTTTTTTTGTTACCGTGTGCTGAAAGCTTAACGAATTCGAGTGTTGATCCCTTTCCTAACAACCATGTCCTTAATGTAGAAAATGTAGTCTGCTCCAAAGAAGACTTGCTCAGTTATTATCTTATTTTCTAAATTGGGGAATGTACAGATAAAGCATATAATTGTTCGAAATACCAAGGAATTTGTGACTTTTCGGCTCCCTTTTTTTATGTTCTGCAAATTCGTTTTCCATACCTGCGCGACATCTTTTTTTTTTGGAAAGCAGTTGTATATTAAGAAAGAATCCGTGCATGTTTCACTGACGGTGTTCTTTAAACATATAGCAGTTCCGCTTGCTCTAAAGATGCTAGAAACTCCAAAATCAAAGTTGCCTTAAATGAAGGGAAAAGTTGACACACAGATACAGCGTAACATACGAATGTCCCTAGTCACCTTTGCCTCTTGTGGCTTCCTGTCATTCTGTCTTCAGTAAATCGGATTGCGCTTTGTTTCTCAACGCTTTTGGCGAAACCTATAAATTGCGATCACTTACTCTTACAGAGATGCACCACCACTAACTTTCACACCACTGTCCCGTGCGCTCACGAGCAAAAACGTTCCACTTCTTGTCACCGCTGGTTATTGTTACAGCACGTGTTTCCAATCAAACGAAGTCAAACTGTCGCAAGCTTCCTGAATTCATGTTGTTGCTGAGCGTCCTTGCAGATTGCCTTCTGAAGGAGTAACGCTGTTCGGAATAGATGGACGATATGCTTGCTATCGAGAGAGAATCCAGTTGGAAGAGACAGTGATCACGTTGCGCAACCACTCCCGTTGTTTCTCCAGCTTGAAGAACTGGCGACGACTGAACGACGTTTTCCCGACTTCCGACGCTCCCTTGTATGCGCACCAACGACGTCCCGCGAATGCAGCCACACGCCGACTAAGCGCTCCGCATCTCGTCGTTGCAGAGTGGGGTGTCGCGAGCCCGCCTTTTTTGGGAAGAGTGAGGGACGGAAGGAGAGGTGTGGAGAAGAGGGATGAGAGGTATGCGGGTGCCACTTCGGGAGAAACCGATCTCAAAAGAGATGGGGAGATGGATGGAAAGACGGAACGACAAGCAGGAAAGGTCGCGGAATACCTTAATGCGAAAAAAAAAAAAACGATCCACTAAAGGGCAATGCTAGCTATGGCATGGCTTCACTCGCGCGCGTTTGCGCGTCGCGCTTGTGCTTGGTACTTTCCGTGCCGCCACCTACAGAGCTCTCCGAAAACCTTCATGTCCGATGATGCGAAACCCGCGGATTTCAAATCACCTCTCTAGATCTCTCTCATCTGTGAGCTTCGTAGAGGGATAGCTATCTTTCAAAGGCAGCCTACTTGGCCGCATTATCTTCACAGCTTTTGTATCTGTAAAACTGTACTGGTGCCAGTCTGAGAGCCCAGTGTTCGTCGCAATACGCATTTATGCGTCATCTGATCAATTTTACAAGAAACTGCACGTGAGCGTGTGTTTGTGTTTGTGCATAACCGTGCACAAACACTAACTGGAGAAGGCCGCCCTCCTTTGTCCTCTAAAAAGGGGACGGTACTGCTCTGTGATGAACCGAATTCCCACGCTTGTATGTATGTGGGCGCGTGTGCGCGTGTGTGCGTGTGTCTGTGCACGCACGTATCTGCTCGTGCATGTGTGAGCATGTGTGTGAGTGCATTTGCGCGTGTGTTACTTCAATTGTAGTAATAAATAGTTTGTACCAAGATGAATTAATGAAAAATTGGGGGACCCTTAAGCTTCGCCTTTAGGAGTTGAACGCGATAGCGAAATCTGGCCCCTAGTGCACCCTTTAACCAATAAGTGCATACTTATTATTATTTTTGGTTACACACACACCAACACACACACACACGCACACACACACACACACACACACACACACACAAACGTACACAAATGCACGCGCCTGCAACCGTGACGTAACTATAGTATTGCAGAGACTGTGCAGTGTGACCACGTCCCTCTGCTAGAACGACCCTCTGCTGTAGAGGAGATGCGTTTTTCACAATGTTTCACAGGTGGCACACAGACACACACACGCACGCGTGCACACGCAAATGTTACATACAGGTTTTTGATCTGAAACAAGAGTCACATGGCATCCAAGATACAGCCACGCGCTCACCCTTTCGGAGGCCATAAGGAGTCTCACAATGCCTCACAGAGGACAGCACAATATCTAGGGTTTGGTGTTTCCTTGACCAACACCTCTAAAAAGGCATGATACGATTTCCGCTAGTTGGACATA
Source organism: Rhipicephalus microplus (assembly GCF_043290135.1). Classification (NCBI taxonomy): domain Eukaryota; kingdom Metazoa; phylum Arthropoda; class Arachnida; order Ixodida; family Ixodidae; genus Rhipicephalus; species Rhipicephalus microplus. The sequence goes on from NW_027464588.1 coordinate 17,014,727, forward strand.
AATGTCCATTTTTATGGCTGTTTCAAAGTTATGGTGTGTTTTTAGCGGTGCGGTGATGGCTGCACTTCCGTGGCGCTTTCCGACGTACTTTGATAGCCTCCCAAATGCGCCTACAAATCGCCGAACAGGCTCGTTTTCATCGGGACACCTGTCAGCTAAAATGCATTAAGGAGACTCCTTCCATCCACTACATGGCATTTATGTAGTGTTTTTTTTTCTTTAGGCGGCTGCAAGTAACCTCATGGCTTTGTGGTGGGACACCTGCTTAGCACGCGAACGGCTTGGATTTTATCTTCAATGAGACCGAAAATTTTATTCTTTGTTATATTTGCTTATGTCTTGATTTTTCGCTCACGGACGATTTTTCACTCACAATCAACGTAGCCGACGCCGACCGCGGAATTTCTTTCACACTAGCTCTCTAACGCTATGTGTTAAAAAAACAATGGGGTATCTTACTTGCTGCGTCAAAGCGGGGCAAGCCGCCATGCTTGTACCAGCTTTCATCATCACCTGCGTCCCAAAACAACGTTTTGCAATAAAACTACATGACTCATTTCACGCTGTTTGCGAAAGAAAAAAGATATTGTAGCAATATCTACGGAATCAACCATATCATAATGAAAAAGCACACAGGTATGAGCATGTTAGAGGTGGGTTGATAATGAATATGGGTTATTTATTGTGAATTATTTCATGTTCCTGGAAACATAATGCAGTAGTTTGAGAAATACTGGAAACACTGATATAATATAGTAAAACACCCTATACTCAAAAAACCACTCACTCAAAAATAATGTACTCCCAAGGCACATTTTCTCGTGACGTTCTATGGGGCATTAAGATAGCTGCAGTTTGCGACAGATTTAAAAAAAAAATAGACACTAACAGATAGTGATGTTTTAACCGGATAGTGTCAAAGAACTTGTTTTGCATAAATTAAAGAGTCCGTGACAATGCCGGCGCCATTGGTTCTGAGTTGGTTGTCTCTTTCCATTGGTTGGTTCTGAGTTGGTTGTCTCTTTCCATTGGTTGTCTCTTTCGCGATTCTGAAGAATCGCGAAAGAGACAAATAAAAAAAAATTATAAATGTTTAGGGTTCAAGTGAGAATCAAACCAATGCCATCTCCATGGTAAGCAGGTGTTTTGCCATATAGCCACGTTATTGCTCCAAACTGCTTCCTGAAAAAAGCCCTACATTCGTGTAATATAGTAAAAATAAACACGACACTTCATATATTACCGCACGATAGGCTGCGAGTTAAAAAAATACAACAACAGCAGGCGTCCAAACGTGTCAAGCAGCTAGCGTTCGTAAAGACATCACACCTCATACTAAATAGTTTCTTCTGAAATCCAGCAACTTGTATAGGATTTAGCTCATTCATCCTGTGGGATGAATCATGCAGTGCACGTCATGAACGACTCAGTCTGTTCTTCTACAACGTTATATGTGCGCCGCATCATATACCCCTTCTGCTGAACAAAAAATCTTGCATGTTTCAGGCAGTTGAGTAGGCTATGGATGTTTTGCTGAGAGGGCATTGTGAAAGTGTTTTTCACTCAGCTGTTTTGTTTAGTGAGTTCAATGTGCGCTTGACAAAATACATTTAGGTAGAATCAAAATTAAGACCAAGAATGGAAGCCCCCAGAAAAAAATTGCCCGCAGCTTCCCTCGGGGGAACACTGAGGAGGATGCGGAGCATATAATTGGTTAACGGGGTGTTAAAGTGCGACTTACTTGGGTCGATGGCTAAATTGGTTAACGTGGTTGTGAAATGGGGTGTTAAATTGCGACTTACTTGGGTCGATGGCTTAATTGGTAAACGTGGTTGTAGGAGGGGTTGTTAAATGAGTGAACACGTACACACGTATGCGAAAGGGCGGCGCTGGTCGAAGTGACGTCGATCATTGTGTTTGTGGATTCGTTGGAATTCATTTCACCGCGACCTTGGACGTCGACGCGCCATACAAACCAACCGACGAGCGGCAACTGAGCGAGCGAGCGCCGACCTTGAGTATATATACAGTGCGATGGCGCATGCACTGTCAGCTGTTAAATGTTCTCGAAGGAGAAGCGCGCGCGCGGCACAGATGGCGACGGCGCGACGGCGCATGCGCTGTCAGCTGTCGAATGTTCTCGAAGGAGAAGCGCGCGCGGCACAGATGGTGGGCGACGGCGCGACGGTGCATGCGCGCGCGTCAGCTGTCGAATGTTCGAGAAGCAGTGCGGACGGCGCGGACGGCGCACTACAAGGCGCGAGTATAAGATGCTTCCACATCTAAAATATTTGAAAGCAACAAATTAGTAGCGTACTTGGAGTTCTCTCAACACTGCAGTGTACATCCTAAATACAGGCTAGAAGTTGATTTACCTTTGCCGGCTTCACGTGCCGAGTTGTTGCGGAAAGTAAATGTCAATAGGTGGATTTCCAAAGAATTCTTCCTTGCAAATTGGAGACTACCGGTGGCTAAATAGTCCGCAGCTCTTGCTTATCAACGATGATTTTGGAGGGCCCTTCGCTAAATAAACACTACGCCTGCCAACGAACGTCAGGTGTAAAGTTATACCAGTAGGTGTCGTTATCACGCATGAAAGGCCTAGTAAACTATGATGAACTCTTGAAAGAAGAAGCATCAAAGCGTAGCTCAAGCCTTGTCCAACCAGTGGCTCTCGCCACACAGGCAATTGAAAGACTCTCCCATTTAGACCGACATAGGATAGGCGCCGCTATATAACTGGCTTCGATGGCACGACGCCACCGGTAGAAGTGCTCTGCAAATATCGACTCCAGTATCTGTGTCCACGCTTACTTCTAATTTCTTTTTCGAGAAAACGGGAGAATCAAAAGAGTGTAGGATTTCTGATAAACTTGAAGCTTTTGTGCGGGAAGAGGGACATAGAAGTACCCGCACCGGGAGATCGCGTCGAAGCGACGATGTTTGCTAACTGTGTAATCAATATCGATTGAAAGACTCCGTCATTTATTAAACCGGTGAAAAGCACCGGCATCGCCTTTGATATAAACGAGTGGAAAGGTTCTTTATAACGGGTTTACACTTTTTGATCGAATACCAGTGTCGCAGCTATCGAGAGCGTTACACGTGTTCGGCAGCATTAAAATATGTCGTAATTGGGATTAGTAACGTGATGGTGACTCTGAGTAGAACTTTGAAAGTTAGTAAGAACACTAGTTATCGAGAGGTGGGGAGATAAGAGTGGCTTTGTTACGTGAAGCCTGTTAGAAATTGCTGAGTGTGAGGTCTACGTAGCCGTTTTTGTCAAGAGTTTCTGCGTTATCTGAAAATTTTCTCATTTATTCAATTGTTTGTTTCATCACTGCCTTCCATTAGGTGCTTTGTCACTCCTTATTTGCTAAAAAAACTGTGAAAAGATTACATGGAATTAAAAAAAAGACACCCGAATAGTATTTTGCTTTTGTGATCTTTCACACACACACACACACACACACACACACACACACACACACACACACACACACACACACAGGCACAGACAAACAAACACACACAAACACGCTCGTTCTCACACACGCTCACACACACACGCTCAAACACACACACACACACACACACACACAAATTCCCAAGACAAGCGCTCACACACAGTGACACACATGTGCACACAAACACACACACTCACAGACTCAAACATGCGCCCACACACGCAAAAACTTACACACACTTCAGTCAAGTACTTGGCTTCAAACGCGGCGTCTTCAGTTTAACATTCGAGAATGAAACCAGGCTGCCTCTATAATTTTTTTAAAATAACAAAAAGCCGTGATAAAATTTACGCCGCACCTATTTTCGCGGGAGAGGTGTCTTTTACGGGGGGTCCACCTCCATCGTTTTGTTAAGTCTGGATTAGTTGTAACTCTAGAAAATCCACAATGATCTTATAATAATATGAAGGATAAGATACAATGTGTTAGAACCGCTACGAAAAGTCCGTATGGTGTGAGAGGATCATGATGAGCGCAAAAAAAACCAAACTATCGCACTTGGCATTAGCATGGCATTCGGCAAGAATTCTCAAATCATGAACGGTAATCTACCAATAAACCTCAAAAGGATGGTGTATAACAGCATGGGAGAGGCCTTCGCCCTGCAGTGGGCGTAGTCAGGCTGCTGCGGATGATGATGCCACGCTGTGGTAGTTCGGTGTGTCTATACTGCTTACGATTTAAATAGCAATGGATAAGTTTTCAAACCAGTTTTCTTCATTGGATCATCTGTCATTTTTGCGTTACGTTAAGGATATTACATGTATACCCGCCTCACCGCACTTTATTATGTATGCGGACGACACGAACGCTTAGTTTACACCAAATAACTCACAAATACGAGAAAAAAATGTCAATGAGTACATGACTTCATTCTCAAACTAGCTGAAGCAGAGCAGGGTAGGTTTAAACTCCTTGGGGTATGTTTTAGTCAAGAATTAACGTGGAACATCCATGTAAATCATATAGTTAGGCGACTTTCAGAAATGGTAGAATGGCTGTGTAGAACTGGTTTCCTCATTCCTACTAATAAAAGAAAAATTTCTGCCATGCCCTATTTTCTTCGAGGCCTTGTTACGGTATACTATTACGGCGTACAACAACAAAAAATATAACAAACCTGTTATGCTACAAAACATACCATTTTGCTTATAATAAAATTACTAGGGAAGAATAGACAACTTGCGCGCTTCAGTGTACTTTCATAAACATGAAATGTTAACGGCAAACCAAATATAATATTTAAACTATTTCAAAGGGTACACAAAAACAAGTGGCATAAACAAAAAGAAAATGACTATTGCTATCCTGCTAAATGATACTTACAGCGTTTACAAAAAAAACAAGACAAGTTATAGAAAACACTGCACTACCAGTCAACGCTATTAGTTAACAAGTTCCAGAATGCCTTGCAGTTTGATGTCAGTGTAGGGAGATTTTGAAAACAACTCGAATAAACTTGAATCAAGAAAGAAATAACTGATCATGACTAAACCATATTGTCTAAAAAGAGGAGGTAGGAATTAATTGGGCTTTGTCATTTTCCCAAGTCTTGGGAAAGCGTGTGGTTTCATTGCGGTATACGATGCATCTAGTCCTGTTCCTGTCTTGTTTTTGTTTTCCCCTTTTTTGTGTGTATCACTTGTGTATATGCACAATGTTAAGTGTATTGTGTGTTGCTTTTTTCTGATTACTGTACTTTTTGTTTGCGCATGTCGCACATGACATGTCAGTTTTTTTTGCTTTCTGTATCTGCAAAAAATTGTATCTGTGATCAACTACAGTTGCAAAGACCTTTTATTGATGTATTAAACGCCTTTTGCATCTGAATAATTTTTCTTGCATTGCAATAAATGCAATAAACTGACTACTTCTACTATAGTAGTACTAAGAAAAAAAAGCCTCCCTTTAATAACCACCTAAACATCTTGCCACCTTTTGGCAATATGACGGTTCACAGAAAGGTCCAGTTCACAGAAATATCCCTCAAAGTTGCACGTGGTGTTTCGAGCACTGCTTTGTTTTTGGTATGAACAAAACATCTGCTAACTAGTAAACATTTGTTCTCCTTCTCACTTTCAAGTTTTCTGTACTCCTGAATGTGTTTCAGAGCTTGCTTGCGATCGCTGGCAGAATTAAGTGAAGTGCTGATATAGTTACCACACTTTTTAAAGGAATCAAAGCGACCGTGCTGAATGCGGCGTTCACTTTTTTTAATTCCTTTGAACGCGCGCCCGCAACGATAGTGCGTGGGAGTGAAGAGAGTATTAAGCGTCAAACATTCCGCACTTCGAAATTTCTTTCCCCTTCAATACCGAGGGCTGCGTGGACAAGATTGTTAGGTTACCGTATGCCGTAGTGTTTTAATTTTTAATTGTTACGTAGTTTCTGGCTCGAACTTTCTCGGGCTTGTGCTGCAGATCACAGCTGTGATTTACAGAAGGTCAACGGTGAACAAGAATGCAAGTTACTGGAACGCTTCAACTGTTTTATATCTTCCGCAACAGGCAAATTTTTGAATTATTTTTCTGTTTTGTAAAAACACTGTACTAGTCTGGCTTAACGCAGCACAAGTGCTCCGCATAAGTGCTCACACTCAACTAAATAAAGCTCGTGTCTCTTTCTTATAACCTAACGTTCAAGGCATGTTTTATAACATCGATCTCAGTGAAAAAAGAAACGCATTAAGAGATATGGCTATGACGCCGCTGAACTCTTAATTGTGGTGTCTCGCCTCGAGAAAATATTGCGTGAATAATATTGCACTTCCCTTTCCTACAATAGAAAGCCTTGCTGTGGCTGGAAGGAATGAGAGTAATAATGGTTTGAGTAGTACATTCACCCACCATGTTTCGTCAAAGAGATTGCACAATTCAAGTAAAAAAATTCTTGTGTGCACCCATAATACAGATGCGTATGTTCTGATCGCGGTCTTCGTTCTCTTCAGAGTAACGGCAAGAGACAGCAACGGTGTGTGCGAAATCCCACTTTGACAGATATGCGCCATCGTTCGTCTTGTGCCTCGAGTGAGATGAGTTGATTTGTAAACGTGTAGTCTTTTGCAAAATGTACATTATGCACCTAAAGATGTTTCTAGAGGGGTAAATAAAGATGCCCCGTTCTGTGAACGAAAATCTACGAAAATATCCGTCTTCCACCATCATACTGGCGTCGGTTCAATAGTAAAGCGTGTACCGCGGACTCTAAAATAGTATAAAGCCGCTTGAACGACTAGTTTCGGAACTTCCTGATATGCGCAAGAGGTTACCGATGAAATTGAGTCCACTCAAACAGCGGTAAAGCAAAGGGAATTTTTTAGGAACCTGTCGCAAAATTCCTAAAGTGGTTCACACTAATATAACAGCGCAAAAATATTCATTGAGGGCATGCCACTAAGCAGACTTAAGCAAAATGCGGAAGGTTCTTTTGCATAATAATTATCATACCAAAACAGTGGCATTCCCATGTGATATACTCGAAGCCATATCCGGTGCTGGAATGTAGACATTCTGGAGACTTTGAGATCAGTCACAAGGTCATAATGTGCCTTGAGCCAGTCAACGTTAACAGTCTTTCAGTTGCGACGACGGATGTTGGGAGGTGGCTTAGCACGTTTTACCTTGTAATTACCAGGAGATGTTTGAGGAAACACTTGATAGGGCCCGTAGAAGCTCAGACTAAAAGCCTGAAGCAGAAACAGGCGAGATCCAAAACTGCGTGAGGAAGTCGATGGCGAGAGAGTCAGGGAGGGGTTCGGAAGTATGACGTTGTATTGGACGATGCTTTTCAGTAGGCGTCAACCACTTGCTTGACTTTATTGGCATGTTAAGTGACCGCAGACACGACGTTTGTAGTCGCCAGGTTTCTCACGTCATACGGAAGAACCCTATGAACGGCTCTGGGGGACTTGCTGCCGTAGAGCCAAAATAACGATGTACTTTCTGGAATGGCATTAGATGCAACGTTGTATGTGTAGGTGACGAACGGAACTAAAAGATATTAGTATTATTGCTTTCATGCTACATAGATAAAAATGTTACCAAGAGTTTGGTAATCTGCTTCCGTCAAGATATAGCTCAGAGGGCTGAAAGTGTTAATGACAAGGTGAATAATTCAGCATTAAGGTATACGTGACGCCGATTGCTCAGTAGCTCAAGATGTGCCCGACGGCGAAAACAAGAACCGGTAGTACTAACGAAGCAACACTTTAATAAAATATAATCAAGAACTTATTTCTCTTGACACAAAAATCGGTTGCACAGGCTGAATTAAACTATCCAGCAACGACCTTCTTGGTTGTTATTTTACACCGGTTAGAATAAATACATGGTAAAACTTATCAGGGTTGTCTTGTGCCAGAAGCATGAGGTGAATATAAGGTTCGTGTTAGTGGAGGACTCAGGAATATTGGACTATCTGGTGTTTCTGGACGTGTAGTTAAACCGAAGACTGTATGGGCCTGTAGCACTCCACCATCTTTGAAACGCTACTACCGAAGCCGGAATTGAGCCCTTGCTTTTAGGGTCTTGCAGCTGAGCACCTAAACCACAATGCTACCGTTGTGTACCACGGAAAACCATGATTCAGATGATCATGAACAAAAAAAAACGATATGTCACAATTCAACAAAGTTCTCGGTCATTTATACTTTATGTAGGCTCAGCAACAAGGAAGCTGAATTGCCTTCCTAACGTGGAAGCCTAGCTTTTTTGGATGAAGAGAAAGATTGATGTATGTTATGAGGGTGCTAGGTGCTGTCTGATCGTACCGGCTTAAAGCCGGTACGCACCGATGATCTCACCAGAGAAGGATTGGCCACCCTGGTGCAGTATCTGGCCACCCCCTCCCGTAGGCATTCGTCAATTAACTCACGGCCCTCAGTCCCCACCAGCTGTGGAGCAACTGACCACGGCGGCGGTCAGATCTGCAAAGCAGCAGAGGGTGCTAGGAATCTCTGGATACGGACAGGCCACCATTGGAACTTGAACTTAGCAACATTTAACGTTAGACCGTTATCTAGTGAGGGAAGTCTAGCTGTATTATTCGAGGAGCTAGAAGGCATTAAATGGGATATAATAGGGCTGAGTGAGGTTAGGAGGACAGATGAGGCCTATACTGTGCTACAGAATGGGCACGTCATTTTCTATCGGGGCTTGGCAGACAGAAGAGAACTGGGAGTAGGGTTCCTAATTCACAGAAACATAGCTGGCAACATAGAGGATTACTATAGCATTAATGTAAGTGTGGTAGGCATTGTAATTAAACTGAATAAAAGATACAAAATGAAGGTAGTACAGGCTTACGCGCCTACATCCAGCCATGATGACGCTTCAGTTGAAAGCTTCTATGAAGACATGGAATCGGCGATGAGTAAGGTGAAAACACAGTATACTATAGTAATGGGCGACTTTAATGCAAAGGTAGGGAAGAAGCAGGCTGGAGACCAGGCAGTAGGAGATTATGGCATCGGCACTAGAAACGCCAGAGGAGAGCTACTAGTAGAATTCGCAGAACGCAATAATCTGCGTATTTTGAATACCTTCTACCGAAAACGAGAAAACCGCAAGTGGACATGGAGGAGCCCTAAAGGCGTAAATAAGAACGAAATAGACTTTATAATGACTGCACACCCAGGAGTCGTGCAGGATGTGGAAGTGGTTGGCAAGCTAAGATGCAGTGACCATAGAATGGTACGGGCTCGAATCCGCCTAGACTTGAAGAAGGAACGACAGAAACTGATACGCAAGAAGCCAATCAATGAGCTAGCACTGAGAGGGAAAGTACAGGAATTCAGAGTGTCACTGCAGAACAGGTACTTTACTCTTAGCGAGGAAACCAACCTTAGCGTAGATACAATGAATGATAATCTGACGAGTATCATCACGGAGTGTGCAGTGGAAGTTGGAGGCAGGGTAGCTAGACAGGACACCGGCAAGCTTTCCCAGGAAACGAAGAACCTAATTAAAAAGCGTCAAATCATGAAAGTGTCAAGTACAACAGACAAAATAGAACTGGCAGAGCTTTCGAAGTTGATTAATAGACGTAAAGTATGTGATGTAAGAAGGTATAACATGGAGAGAATTGAGCACGCTCTGAAAAACGGAGGAAGCGTCAAAGCAGTGAAGAGGAAACTTGGGATAGGCAAAAGGCGGCTGTATGCACTAAGGGACAAAGAAGGCAAAATAACTACCAATATGGATAGGATAGTTAAAATAACGGAGGAGTTTTACAGAGATCTGTACAGTAGCCGAGACAACCACGACCTTAATACTGTAAGAACTAGCAGTAACCCAGACGACACCCCACCGGTAATGATAGAAGTCAGAAAAGCTTTGGAGAGCATGCACAGAGGCAAAGCTGCTGGTGAGGATCGGGTAACATCAGATCTGCTGAAAGATGGAGGACAGATTGTGTTAGAAAAACTAGCCACTCTATTTACGAGGTGTCTCCTGACGGGAAAAGTAGCAGAGTTTTGGAAGAACGCTAACATCATCTTAATACATAAGAAAGGAGATGACAAGGACTTGAAGAATTACAGGCCGATCAGCTTGCTCTCTGTAGTATACAAGCTATTTACAAAGGTAATTGCTGGCAGAGTAAAGCAAACATTAGAATTCAATCAACCAAAGGAACAAGCAGGATTTAGAACAGGCTACTCAACAATTGACCACATTCATACTATCAATCAGGTAATAGAGAAATGCTCAGAGTATAACCGACCACTATACATAGCCTTCATAGATTACGAGAAGGCGTTTGATTCAGTAGAAATATCAGCCGTCATGCAGACACTGCGGAATCAGGGCGTAGATGAAATATATATAAACATTCTGGAAGAAATCTACAGGGGATCAACTGCTACCATAGTGCTTCATAAAGAAAGCAACAGAATACCAATAAAGAAGGGTGTAAGGCAGGGGGACACAATCTCCCCAATGCTATTCACTGCGTGCTTACAGGAGGTTTTCAGAAGCCTAGAATGGGAACAGTTAGGGATAAGAGTTAATGGAGAGTACCTCAGTAACCTGCGCTTCGCCGATGACATTGCATTGCTGAGTAACTCAGGGGACGAATTGCAACTCATGATTACGGAGTTAGACAAGGAGAGCAGAAAGGTGGGCCTTAAAATTAATCTGCAGAAAACGAAAGCAATGTACAACAACATGGGAAAGGAGCAGCGCTTTGCGATAGGTAATAGTGCACTTGAAGTTGTAAAAAACTATGTCTACTTAGGGCAGCTAATAACCGCAGAGCCTAACCACGAGATTGAAGTAACTAGAAGAATAAGATTGGGGTGGAGCACATTCGGCAGGCACTCTCAAATTATGACAAGTAGATTGCCACTGTCCCTCAAGAGGAAGGTATATAACAGCTGTATCTTGCCGGTACTTAGCTACAGAGCAGAAACCTGGAGACTCACAAAGAGGGTTCAACTTAAATTGAGGACGACGCAGCGAGCAATGGAAAGAAAAATGGTAGGTGTAACCTTAAGAGACAAGAAGAGAGCAGAGTGGATTAGGGGACAAACGGGAGTTAAGGATATCATAGCTGCAATAAAGAAGAGGAAATGGACATGGGCTGGGCATGTAGCACGTAGACAGGATAACCGCTCGTCATTAAGGGTCACCAACTGGATTCCCAGAGAAGGGAAGCGGGGTAGGGGGAGACAGAAGGTTAGGTGGGCAGATGAGATTAAGAAGTTTGCGGGTATAAATTGGCAACAGCAAGCACAGGACCGGGTTAACTGGCGGAACATGGGAGAGGCCTTTGTCCTGCAGTGGACGTAGACAGGCTGATGATGATGATGATGATGTTATACCGAGTTCACTGCCCTGACTTTTCTGAAACATTGGCTCTTGTGTCTTTTTTGTGCTTGGACCGAAATTTTTGCAGTCACTGATTTCATTTTTTCGAATTATTTGTCCACTCAGGGGGATATATTTAAGTAAACAGTGACTAACATCTCCTATGCCGAAAGCACCCTGTCAGAGTGAATTGTTCCCGATGGAAGACCTCTTCAGAAGTCGACTGAAGAGATCTTTTGCCAGACTGGCTACACAACAATGTCAATATTGCCACGTTCCATTTCCTAAGTTTTTGTTATCGTCCCAAAACACCACACGATTCTTAGCGCAAACCGCGCCTTCAGTTTTCTAGAAGGTTCCGGACTGTAGTAGATTATTTCGATAAGATCACGCCCACTGTGCGAACGGTACAGATTGTTCTGGAAGCTACGCCACCGCCAGCGATAACGCTAGAACATTCGACGGCAAGAGTATAAATGCCGACGCGCTTCGCCGCTTGTCAGTTGTTGATCGAAGGCCGACGCTCCGTTCGCCGCTATCAGTCCGAGACTGCTATCTGTGCGAGACTGCTGCTGTAATTGGACTTTCCGTTTACCGGGCACAGGTTCGCCCAAATAAACAGTTAAACCCCAACACGAAGTCTCCTGTCTTCGGCCACGTCACGACCCCGTGACATCTGTGACATCTGGTGGAGGTGCTGCTTCGTTCATGTACCGGACGCCCCCGTCAAGCCGTGAACCCAGCCCACGTCGCGGAGAAGACACCGACGCCAACCAGGAGCAGCGAACAAGCCGCCGACAACAAGGGCTACCACCGGAGTACGGGCTTCTAGAAGACAAGGCGCGGAAGACCAAGACCATGACTGCGACTGCAGCGACTATGACAACCGCCGCATCCCAGCCCACGATGGTGATGCATCAACCAAGGGAACCACCAATTTTCCATGGGTCATCGTTCGAAGACCCGGAGACCTGGCTGGAAACATACGACCGTGTGGCCGCCCTCAACCACTGAGACAACGAAGAAAAGCTCCGTCGTGTGTACTTCTACCTGGAAGACACCGCAAGGACCTGGCTAGAGAATCATGAGTCCACGCTCCGAACGTGGGATGTCTTCTGCGGCGCATTTCTGCAAACGTTCACGAGCGTCGCTCGCAAAGAAAGGGCCGCTGCTCAACTAGAGACCCGGGTTCAGCTTCCAAATGAGAAGGTTGGAATTTTCACAGAGGAGATGACCCGTCTATTTCGTCACGCTGACCCAGACATGCCTGAGGAGAAGAAAGTTCGTTTCCTCATGCGAGGGGTCAAACAGGAGCTCTTCGCGGGACTAATGAGAAATCCACCGAACACCGTCCAAGAATTTGTATCCGAGGCGACCACCATCGAAAAAACCCTTGACATGCGCACCAGACAGTATAATCGTCGCCTGATTCCAGAATGCGCTGCTGCTCAAACCAGTGACTCTGAAAACCTGCGTGAAACGATCCGAGCGATCGTGCGGGAAGAGCTGCGCAAACTGTTGCCATCGGCGCACCCTCAAGTGGATTCGATCGCCGACAATGTGCGAGAAGAAGTTCGGCAATCGCTTCAAGTTCCCCACGCACCGCTGCCCGAGCCGGAAGCTATGAGCTACGCCGCTGCACTGCGCCACAACGCTTCTCCCCGTCCACGCCAAAACGCCGCCCCATCGCACTTCCGTCGACAGACGCCACCGCCGCCACCACCCCCACCGACGTCATACCGTTCGCCAGCGGCCCAGCGCAGTGCACCGAGGAAGACTGACGTCTGGCGCACCCATGACCATCGCCCGCTCTGCTACCACTGCGGCGAGGCCGGACACACATACCGCCGTTGCCAGTACCGACAGATGGGACTGCGTGGCTTCGCCGTCAATGCACCGCGTCCACAGCCAGGAGAACGACCACGTGACATCGCCGACTACCTGACAGGAACTCGGTGGACACCACGAAGCCCTTCGCGTTCCCCGTCGCCCAGCCGCCGCACGTCACCGCACCACCGGCTGTACTCTGGCCCAACGCGGGGCCGGTCTCCTAGCCCGTATCCGGGAAACTAAGGGCAGCAACCGGTGGAGGTGCGGTTGCTGTGCGACGAACTACCGAAGATCCTCCGACGACGCCGCCGCCGCGACGGAGCTTTTTGAACACAACACCAACCAGGCAAAGCCCTGAAGGCAAAAGCTCACTTACCGAAGGTGGCCGGACGACGCAACATGGAAGCAGCGGAACAAGCCGACGCAGCCGTGACCCGACGCCACGCCCTAACTGTAATGCGAGACGGCGAACTAGCGACCTCGACGTTCTTATCGACGGCCACAGTGTGACCGCTCTCGTCGATACTGGAGCCGACTATTCTGTCATCAGTGGGTCGTTCGCCGCGAAGTTAAAGAAAGTTAGGACAGCTTGGAAAGGCCCTGAAATCCGCACAGCCGGAGGTCATCTCGTAACGCCTGCAGGAATCTGCACAGCGAGAGTCACCATTAACGGCCGTATTTATCCTACAGACTTCGTAGTCCTACAGGGTTGCTCGAGAGATGTCATCCTTGGCATGGACTTCTTATGCCTCCATGGTGCTGTCATCAACTTAAAAACAAAGTCGATAACGTTATCCACAGAAGAAGCACTACCGACGCGCACGCCGTCAGGACACCATGCCTTGAATGTGCTGGAAGAACAAGTCACCATTCCGCCTCGCTCGAGCGTCATTATTTCAGTCGGCGCTCCTAAATCACCTGACTTGGAAGGCGTCGTTGAAGGCAGTCAGCATCTGTTGGTCACCCGAAATATTTGCGTCGCAAGAGGAATTGCAGAGCTGCGGGGAGGCAAAGTAACGGTTATGCTCACGAATTTCAGCAATGAGTACAAACATGTGAACAAAGGAACAACGGTCGCATACATCGAAGAAATTGTCGAAGCCACCAGTGCTTTCGCCCTCGCCGATTCTGCGGAACCTGCTCAGAGGAACCAAGCCCCTCCTATAGCTTTCGACGTCAATCCCAGACTTCCGAACGATAAGCAAGAACAGCTCAAGGCCCTGCTCCTGCAATACGAAGATTGCTTTTCGTCGTCATCGAAAATTCGGCAGACCCCAATCACGAAACATCGCATCATAACCGAAGAAAATGCCAGACCACTCCGTCAGAGTCCGTACAGGGTTTCGACGCGAGAACGTGAGACCATTAAGAGACAAGTTGATGAAATGCTGCGGGATGACATTATCCAGCCGTCCAAGAGTCCATGGGCATCCCCCGTGGTGTTAGTGAAGAAAAAGGATGGAACCTTACGTTTCTGCGTCGATTATCGCCGCCTGAACAAAATCACAAGAAAGGACGTGTATCCTCTCCCACGAATAGACGACGCACTTGATCGGCTCCATAACGCCAAGTACTTTTCGTCAATGGACCTCAAGACTGGCTATTGGCAAGTCGAAGTCGACGAAAGAGACCGAGAGAAGACTGCGTTTATAACACCGGACAGCCTCTTCGAGTTTAAGGTGATGCCCTTCGGCCTTTGCTCAGCGCCTGCAACATTTCAACGCGTTATGGATACAGTACTGGCAGGATTGAAGTGGCAGACTTGCCTTGTGTACTTGGACGACGTCGTCGTGTTTTCCTCGAGTTTCGACGAGCATCTTCGGCGCCTTGAAGCTGTACTTCAAGCCATCAAGACTTCCGGACTCACACTGAAGCCAGAAAAGTGCAGATTTGCGTATGAGGAGCTCTTGTTCCTGGGGCACGTTATCAGCAAGTCTGGAGTTCGTCCCGATCCACGGAAAACAGCCGCCATCGCCGACTTCCCGCCGCCCACTGACAAGAAAGCAGTGCGCCGATTTCTGGGCCTGTGTGCCTATTATAGGCGGTTCGTGAAAAACTTCGCCCGCATCGCCGATCCTCTCACTAGCCTTACCAAGGCCGACGTGGAGTTTAAGTGGGAAACGCCGCAGGAACACGCTTTCCAGGAGCTAAAACATCGCCTCCAGACGCCTCCGTTACTTGCCCATTTCGACGAATTCGCCGAGACAGAAATACATACTGACGCAAGCAGCGTAGGTCTTGGCGCCGTTCTTGTGCAGAGGGCTGACGGACTTGAAAGGGTTATTAGTTACGCCAGCCGATCGCTATCCAAAGCAGAAGCAAATTATTCCACAACAGAAAAGGAGTGCCTGGCCATCATCTGGGCTACGTCGAAATTTCGCCCCTACCTCTACGGCAGGCCCTTCAAAGTTGTGAGCGACCACCACGCATTGTGTTGGCTAGCCACCTTGAAGGACCCTTCAGGTCGCCTCGCACGATGGAGCCTGAGACTTCAAGAATATGACATTACTGTCATTTACAAGTCCGGCAAAAAACACTCCGACGCCGACTGTCTCTCTCGTGCGCCTGTCGACCAACCGCTACCTGACGACCCGGATGACGACTACTTCTTAGGAACGATAACTACCGACGACTTCGCTGAACGACAGAGGGCCGACCCGGAACTTAAGGCCCTAATAGAATACCTCGAAGGCAGGACCGCCGAAGTCCCGAAGGTATTCAAGCGCGCACTTGCGTCGTTCTTTCTACGAAACGGTCTTCTACAAAAGAAAAACTTTTCACCGCTTCGAGCTAAGTACCTCCTTGTGGTGCCTTCAGCTCTGCGACCAGAACTCCTGCAGGCCCTGCACGACGATCCGACGGCAGGGCACCTCGGTGTTTCTCGCACGCTCGCGAGGATACAAGAAAGGTACTACTGGCCACGTCTTACCACCGACGTCACTCGTTATGTGAGAACATGCCGGGACTGTCAGCGACGCAAGACACCGCCGACAAGGACAGCGGGACTTCTGCAGCCAATTGATCCACCTTGCCGACCTTTCCAGCAGATTGGTATGGACCTACTGGGGCCGTTCCCGACGTCGGCTTTCGGAAACAAGTGGATCGTGGTAGCTACCGACTACCTCACCCGCTACGCCGAAACAAAAGCCCTGCCAAAAGGCAGTGCATCCGAGGTAGCTAAGTTCTTCGTCGAAAATATCGTCCTACGTCACGGCGCCCCGGAGGTCCTTATCACCGACAGGGGAACGGCATTCACTGCCGACTTAACTCAAGCGATCTTGGCATACAGCCAAACAAACCATCGCCGGACGACAGCGTACCACCCACAGACCAACGGCCTCACCGAGCGGCTTAACAAGACGATCGCCGACATGCTGTCAATGTACGTCGATGTCGAACACAAGACGTGGGACGCCATTCTTCCGTATGTGACCTTCGCATACAACACGGCGGTGCAGGAGACGACGCAGATATCTCCATACAAATTGGTCTACGGAAGGAGCCCGGCAACGACGCTCGATGCCTTGTTATCCAACGTCACCGACGAAGAAAACCTCGATGTGAGCGAGTACCTTCAACGAGCCGAAGAAGCCCGACAACTTGCGCGTCTCCGTATCAAGAATCAACAGACGACCGACAGCCACCGTTACAACCTTCGACGACGCTTCGTGGAATACCAGCCCGGTGAACGTGTTTGGGTGTGGACGCCGATACGCCGACGTGGACTAAGTGAAAAGCTTCTGCGACGGTACTTCGGACCGTACAAGGTGGTTCGACGTCTCGGCCCACTTGATTACGAGGTTGTTCCCGACGGCATCACGAACTCTCAACGACGCCGATCGCGACCTGAAGTCGTCCATGTCGCGCGCCTCAAGCCGTTTCATGCGCGTTAACAAACTGAACCAGTGTTTTTTTGTATTATTGTTGTATCAGAATTTACTCATTGTACTTTCTTGCATTATTATTGTACTTTCATCTTTAGTTAAAGCATCGGGACGATGCCTTTTTTCAGAGGGGGGCAATGCCACGTTCCATTTCCTAAGTTTTTGTTATCGTCCCAAAACACCACACGATTCTTAGCGCAAACCGCCCCTTCAGTTTTCTAGAAGGTTCCGGACTGTAGTAGATTATTTCGATAAGATCACGCCCACTGTGCGAACGGTACAGATTGTTCTGGAAGCTACGCCACCGCCAGCGACAACGCTAGAACATTCGACGGCAAGAGTATAAATGCCGACGCGCTTCGCCGCTTGTCAGTTGTTGATCGAAGGCCGACGCTCCGTTCGCCGCTATCAGTCCGAGACTGCTATCTGTGCGAGACTGCTGCTGTAATTGGACTTTCCGTTTACCGGGCACAGGTTCGCCCAAATAAACAGTTAAACCCCAACACGAAGTCTCCTGTCTTCGGCCACGTCACGACCCCGTGACATCTGTGACAATATGCTTTGTGTCTTGATTGTCGGAACGCTGCATTTATCTCAATGCTGATTGGTAAGGTCATCATATGAACAGAACTACTTTATTGACAAAAACATGAATTTCTGCAAGTAACGCTTCCCTCGAAGCCCATAAATACATCATGGACAGTTATTCACTGCCTGTTTCGCATCAAACTGATTCGCACAATGAACAACACGTAATGATTATCACATTTTTTTCATAAAAAGTTTCAAAAACTTGCGTAGCTTTGTAGCAGGACATCTGCTTGCTATGCGGAAGGTTCAATTTGAATTCATAGCCGTGATAACTATTGTTTGCTCCCTGTTTTTCTTTTCTCTAGAAAGCCTAGTTTTTGTTGAAAACTAACCAGACAACACTTAGGTTTGAATGTATGTGAAGTGAGTCTCTTTTAATTATTATCTCGTAGAAGTCCGATTGCACCTCCGGTAATGCTCGAGAGTAACTGCTAATTCTGCTCTAAATATTGAAGGCCGCAAGCTTGGGCTGCCTCATATTCAACCTCTAGCCGTCTTTTTTTTTCGCAAAATTTGCAAACGGTGCTGTTTGCGAATGTTGTGAAATTGTACGCGTTTTCTTTCACAAAAGCATTCTGTTGCTTAAAAACTTTCCTTCCATGAAATCGGAAGTAATAGGAAGACAGGAAAAAAAAGGATCTAAAGGCAGGCGCAGACTGGTACGCATTTCTTCTTGCAGTTTCGCACGAAATCAGGTTGATGATTTTACCGAACACTCCCTGTACCAGCCCGCTAATTGTACACAGCACATTGGGCACGGCACGCAAGGTATGATTCTTCGAAGATTACGTTCATGTGCGACTAATCTATGCATGCTAAAAATAATAAGGGCGTGGAAGCCAGTGTTCATACGAATACGGAACTTCAAAAGTGTTGGGAAAAAATACCTTACAACACAAAATTTAGCGTTGTCATAGTCTGCTGATGCCACCGAAAGAAAACAAATTTTTGAACAAGGAAGTATTATGTGCCAAGGTTGGTTCAGGCCGATTGAAAAATCTAGGTTGCGCCAGCAAACCACAAGTACCCGTCGCTCACACAATGACAGAATAGAAAGAAGTCCGTCATTCCTTGTGCAGTCACCAAGGATGACTCGAATGCGAGAGATACTTTCTTTATTTACATTTTATGTTGATTGCACTGGTCTCATCGCCTCCCCGAAAGAATTCTGCACCTAACGCGGTTTCAGACTACTTCAATTCACCAAGAATTAAGGTCAAGTGAGGACGTCAACATCAGTTTTCACTCTAGGTGACGTCATACTGGCGCAACGAACAAAGCGAAGCGTGGGAACTGCTGCATGGCTGCCCCACTGCCGAGAATCTCATTCCCTTCAAACAAATTATGTCCGAAGGTCGGCGAAAACGCCCACTGGCAAGAAGGGAGAGCTGGCACAAGTTTTTATCGGTAGTTAACTCCTATGCAGATGTGGCTAAGGCCTGGCACAAGGTAAATAGGATGCAAGGTGAGCAGCACACTCTCTTTCTTTAGTAAACACTGATGTCAACAACCTGGAAGATCAAGCAAACTTGTCGGGTGCACATATTTAACGAGTGTCCAGCTCTGAGCACTGCTCTAACACGTTCAAAAATATTAGACAGCTATAGAAAGTCAAAAACCAGAAACAAGATGTGCCAAGACATAGGCGAATTCAACGATGTAGTCAACATAGCTAAACTGCTGCAATGAATCGGCACTAGGTTCTGACTATGTTGTGTACCAAATGCTAAAGAACTTACCTGACGACACACAGAACACCCTCTCCTGATGTATAGGGCTGTATGGTCTTCCGCTAAGATCCCATCTATGTGAAAAGAGGTGATTGTAATCGCAATGTCATTGATATCGCACAGTATCAGGTCTCCCCTATTTCTTCAACATGCGATCGCCACAGCCGGGATCGAACACTCGACCTTCGGGTCATTCACCGAGCGCCCTAGGCACTGTTTCATTAAGGTGGACTAGGTCGTTTTTCGTTATTCCATGGAAAGCCATAGAATAACACATCGATAAGGCATTGTCAGCTTCTGTTGCGGCTGCTGACGATCAAGAATTGCGATTGAGCCGTTTCTAACGGGTTGGAGGTATTCGGCTACCGACTCGAATTGGGATTCGCACTGTGTGACTCCTGCATGCTACATTACTTTACTACCACGTTATCAAATGAATTCAAACGTGATTCTTTGCCTGACATGAGGACTCTACGGGGTATTTTACACATGACACCTGTAGGCACCATGCCTCAGTTTATGGCTGAGGTGATGCTTTGACCGACATAATGCCTGTATGATATCAAAAAAACTGGTTTGCCGTAACTGCACGGCCCCTTTGAAGCCATGCGGATTATGCTAGAAACACGTAACATTGTTGTTTATTGAAATGAGTGAGCGTAAGCGCTCGTGAGCGATTTAAGGTGGGCGATAAGCATGCCGGAAAAACCTTTCACACAACACGCTGAATATTGTGTTCCCCCCCCCCTCAGCGTTTCCGCTATTAAGTTTTCTCGCTCCGTTTTCCGCTTTGCTAGGATTGATGCTTCCGCCATAACGTTTAAAGACTAATTACCGCCAGCCTCAAGCTCTTGGGCTGCTGGCACTGCGCTTTAAGTTTTGTAGCACTTCACTGTACTTCTTTTTCGGCCCCTGGCATAGACTTCACAGCAGGAATATATATATTTTTTTCTTAATGAACTACAACGCTTGGCAGTAGGTGAGTTTCTGTTGGGGCTCTCGTCTTAAATCTAAAGTCACATAAAGAATTTCCGTTTCATGGTGTACTTAGCGACCAAAAGTTGGGAACGACATGAACGTAAAAGCAATCGTCTCATGAGGCTGCATATAGCTGCTAATGCACAACCTGCGGCACTATACTTAGAAATTAGTTCCTAAAAATAAAAATGACATTCTAATTATTGGAACAGTTGGAAAACAAAACCTTGTAAAAGTACTTTGGTCGAGCAAGTTTTTTTTCCCTTTTGTATACTACACAATTGCACGTACATTGAACTCTTTTAAGCTCTATTTCTCGCTTTCGGCAAAACAATATGCAGAATATTGCGAGTTCTTCAACATTGAGCCATTTTTGACAAAAACCTCATTATGCAATCACTCCAATTACATTGTGGGACGTACCGGAGCTTTTTTGACTGCCTCCATTTTGGGGGCGAAGCGCCCTAAGCCGTGGGTCGTGCGTCCGCGATGTATGTAGCAGTAGTAGTAGTCATCGTCGTAGTAGTAGTAGGTAGCCACCTCCACGGCCAGACTAAAGAAGTGGCACGCGCGCACTCTTTTGAATTGAGGAGGAAACCCACGCATACTAATCATTAATAGACGAATGGTTGTTTCTGATGAAACAACTTACAGCGACGAGTATTGATGACTTAATCTCCAATAAAATTTGCCTTGAATTTGATGCCTATTAAAAAAAGAAGTGTAGGAGAAGGACGCTTTGAGCACTATCTGGCCAGAAAAGGTTGACAAGTTAAACTTGCTGGGCGTAACCACTTTGCTTTTAGCAAGGTTTAGCGAGGGTTGGGCCGCATCGCCATGAACTAGTGGTGGTGAAAGGCGGGAACTAGACAGGAAGAGCAGGCCGTAAGACAGTGTGCGTGTGCCTCTCCTCTAATCTCCTCTACTCCTAATCGCAAACTCTAATCTTAATCCTCTCTTCTCATTCGGCAGCGCCACTTTTCGTTTAGTCTTCGGATTGTCCGCTGAATGGCGGTACGCCTGTATGATGAATATATGATGAAAAGATACGAGATGGCAGTACTTGGAGTGTTCGTTAGATGTAGGGATGGATGGAGAGACGCACGGACGGACAGACAGACACACGAACAGACACAAAGATGAATGGACGGACGGATAGACGCACAGACTAATGCAGAAACGGACGCATGGAGGCACGGATAAATGGAAGCACGGACGGACTCACGGCTGCTTCGCTCCACTCTTCGTTATGCACTCCGTGGATATGCTTTTGTTGTTTGTTGAGGCAGAATGCTCGCGATGTGAAACTGGGCGCTGTCCTTTGAGTGCATCATGAATTGTATGCGTGATGTATTCCTATAACTCTCTAAATACTAAGACAGAAATAAAAATCTCTGTAGCATTAGTCCAAACAAATGGCGCTCCACGGCTTTCATCTCAGCGGAAAATATTTTCCGCATAGCGGGCGACTGTATATAGGCAATATAGGCATGGATGCTGTGCGCAACGAGCCTACCCACGCCCGATCATTGACAGCCCGGATGCATTAGGGATAATAAGTCAGAAGCAGTGCCCAGTAATTACCTCCACTGTGCAATGATTTTCATGGTGACCGGTCAAAGCTCCTGTGTAAGGAGAAATCACTAGAGAAATTTATCACACGACGATTAGAGGTTATAGATCTGTTGAGGCTCGTCTACAGTTGCATGCAGTACCTTACATTGTGTGAACGCCCTTGGGTTTGTTGAACGCCAGCATTTCCTTCATTTCAAATGTTTTCACGCAGAACGCCTTCTTGTTTACCAAAGCTGTGCCTAATGCGTTCTTGAAAGTTTTCGCTAATTTAATACATATTGCATATACTTCTTGGTAATTTGCCATTTATCATATATTTGTTTACACAATGTTAATGATCTTTAGAAGGGGCAAATTGTACACGGCTTTTACAGTACAGTAATCTGTAGTCATTTCTACATGAAAAGATGCTGCAACTTAAAGACAGAGCCAAATAAACTATGGTGTAAATAAGACCTTTCTGTTTATTCAGGCCCGGGATCAAAAGCATACGATGCTACTTATGTTCAATTACCGACGTGTTCTTTGGACTGCTCTGGAGTAGGTGGCGAAATCAGTTTCATATGCTAGCTAAAGCAAAAATATTTCTGAATGAATGTGTTAAATCACCAGGTCAGCAAGAATATTTCGCTATAATCTTTGTAATGCCCGTTGAGAATGTTGTATATGGTTCATTATGAATGATGCGCGCATTCGTCACAAGTACCACGTAAGTCTCTACCAAAATAATTTTTCTAAGTAAGCTTAAAAACCACTTCAAATCGTTCTGTTTGTTACGAGTAAATCTCGATCGCATACAATATTTTGCGGAAGTTTCAGTGAAGCAGGTACTCTAATGTTTCCAGAAATCAGTAAAGCAAACACAATGACAAACAGACATCATTATAGCGAAAAATAAACAAACGAAAATGATACCTAGGTGACAGCTAGTGTGGCTCGCAACTGTTAAACAAGAGTAGCCCACTGTATGAACGGAAATGTGGCTGCGTGTTCGCGCGAACGTGCGAATTGATTTGTTCGTTTTCATGTGTTGTTGAAAACTGCCAAAGCTTAACTTCCTTAGTGCCAATATGGTTTTCTATGACATGCCCGCAAACGTTTGTTTATTAAGCATTAACCTGCACAGAGTGAATGAACAATACTAATTGTTACAGTGAAGTGCGGCAGGAACAGCCACTACTGGTCCAGCCATCATCACCACCTGGCTCCATGTTACTGCTCCAAGTCAGCGCCAATGTAATCTCAGAGTCAAGTGCAACGCGTGAATTAGAAGCACGAATCGTAATCCTCGTGTGATTCTGCAACATCTCAACGTTAGTACATAACATCTGGTGTAGTTATTATCGATGCCTTGGCCGTATGAACGGTGTAGTGAAACACATGCAGGGATTTTTCGGCATTTATAACAAGCGCCCATAATTGACGATAAACCCGCGAGGAGTGTCTTTGTAAACAGTGTTTGCACATTTAAAAAAAAGATAACTAGAGCGCAGACACACGACACTTTTACACGCGCATGCAACCAGACGCCCACATACCCAACCACCACACACCTAAAACCCTGGTGTGTTGTGTAAAGAAATAGATTAGAAATGCTCCTGTTTTCTTACAATACTTTGTGGTTGCCTCCCCTGAATCAAATGTTCCTGATCCTTGTCGTTTTTCCTAGAGACGTCTATAGCGCTGGAACACGACGACGATTTCTCGTGGCAAGTATTGAAGCATAATGTCGTAGCGTACTGCTGAAAAATTGCTCATGGCGTTGTCTAAAACGTTGAGGCAGCGTATATTCAGTTGGACTGCAACGTAAAGCTTGCTCAACTCCTTCATATATGATGAAGAATTTACCGGCTGCAGTTCACGAAGTGCTCAGAAGTGCTGCTGTACAATACTGCTCTTGTTCCAGAGCCTCTGCTCCAGTAACCAGGCGGTAATCTCATAAGAGGCTTGCGTCTTTGGTGACCCAGCAGTTACCACTATGGCTTCATCTACCAGGTAGTTGCGGAAGTAACTAAATTTTTCCGTCTCGCTCAGAAATGTGATGGTATGGCAGCTCCGTTGAACTGCTTCCAGAAAGATATCCACTGACATGCGCCCCCACGACATAGCTCGATAGTCAGCTTTGGGAGACGAGGTCCAAACCTCTGGGACGCTTCTGTCCTTGGGGCAGCAGACAGTTTGATCGCCGTCCAAGTAGAGGTCCACCGCACATTCCATAAGCTGAGCTCTTCAATACGACACCACTGGCACGTCAGAACCTGAAGTACCTGATCGTCATTGTGCCCCGCAGACTCGTACTCTCTCGCAAGTTCATCCAGCGGAATGACGTTCTCGATTGCGGATTTGATCTTCCAAAGCTCGTCACGGCTTGCGACGAGCTTGTCTATGACCTTGCTGAATACCATTCAGTCGTTGCTATCACACCCCGAGAGCGTTGTCACCTCATCCGTGACTCTCTTACCTGCATTTATCTAGCAGTGCGTTTAGCTGTCAGGCGGTTCTTGTATTGTAATGATCACGGCTTACTTGCTAGTAAGGTTGCCGGTTCCGCTCGTTGCTTCCATGGCTTCGACACCTATTGTCGTGGAACGACGGCGTGCGACGCAACAGCAAAATTACAAAAAAGTGTCTTTAATGGTTACAATAGAACGCAGAACGGTACATGATGATGACGGTGGTACACGCACCTAATGGCGCCTGCAAGGGAGACAGCAGCCCACGATCAATTCTTCATCGTCGTCTGTTGATTACCGACATAGCGATATTCTGTTCCTAGTGTTTATTTCAACCACCCATTGTACGAAATCTTTTCGAACATTTTATGCGCCCGCTACGTGGCCTGAAGGGTGCAGTAATGTGTGCTGGCTTTTTATAGAGGGCGACTGGTTTTGAACTCATCATGATAATTGATTACATGATAATTGATCAATTATCATGATTACATCATGATAATTCATTACATTATCATGATTACATCATGATAATTGCATGTTCTGACGCCTGATGGCAATGTACGCTTGTCCCACGCACTATTACGGCAGTATTACTTGTTATATTGTGACACATGTACGTAACCAGGACGCGTGCGCTGGTAAGGCATAATAGTTATTTTCTCTTCATTTCCAAGCAGAGGAACTTACTTTCACTGTATTCACAAGCAGAGGCGTGGCTGTGTGGTAGAACACCCGCATGCCACGCAAACGACCCGGGTTTGATTTTAACTCAGACTCGGAATTCATTATATATTTTATTTTCATCTTTGTTTATTTTTCGGTGACGCAATGATGATTAGCTTTCGCTCAGAACCGCCTACGCCAGAACCCTTCGAAACGAGCTCTGCAATGCTATAGCGTTAAAATACATTCAGTGCAACAAGCATGCCACGCATATGCGGCAAAAATTAAATTTACTGCGAAAAAGACGATGTTGTCTTCTAGCACTTCACATTGTTGCGGCTTGTCATCTTATCGATCTGTGTTCGTAACATGCTGCGTAAAATTCGTGTAGGAAAAAAAGCTGCAAAACATAGGAGAAATCAGGCATTGTGCCGGGCGTCAAAATAAAGGATGATAAATGAGAGTAATGCCATCTACGTGGCCCAGCGCAAACAGGAATTACGCTCAGCTTTCGCAAGTGCCATATGCGGAATGTTCACTCGCAGCACTTGCGCTTATGGACGTCCTATAAGAGCCCAATCTGAGGGAATATGCAAGATACGAAAGACTGATTAGATGGAAGCCGGCAGCTGAGTTTTTGACGCCGGTGAGGATATATCTGTCCTGATATACTCTGGCTCGGCCATCCTCGGAAGTCACGTCTGAAGAGTTTGATGCTTTATACAGGGCCGCTCTAGAATTTCTTTAATTGAAACTAGCATCGCCGGGAAGGTTGCCTGAACCTATGAGACAAATAGCAAAGCGGTTGCATTAATGTAAACGAGTAAACAAATATGACATCAGAGGTTTTTAATTCTGTGACATTTTCATTACCTTGATGATGCAGACCATCCGTGGTGGAGTTGACATGAATTTACCAGTGCAATTGTTCATTAACCAAAGGTATACGGTGCAAGTTGCGCGCCGACCTAAATAAAACGTCACTAATCTTCTAAGATCACAGAAAAAAGTATTTTTGCTTGCTACTCTTTCAATATTGGCTACATTTGTTGACAAGAGTGAATCCTATATAATGCGTTTAATGGCGCTTGTTCTCAGAGAAAGGACAAAAGAAGAATATTGGTTTTTGTCCGGAGAAGCAAGGTGAGGCCAAGATGGCGTTAGACTCTACTTTTGTCATCATCTGTCGAAGGCTGAGGGAAAGTACTGTTCTGGGAAGATTGCGTGGTGTTTAGAGAGAAAGGAACAACGCGAACAGCAGCTTTTCACAAGTAAACACCGCTAAGTTTCTATTCTAATGTAATTGCATGGGCAACCCATTTGTGCAAATTTATTTTGATGTCGAGCACATACCTGTTAGCGTGCGCCCTACCAAAATTTCATGCTTTCGATAACAAGAGAAATAATGATTATCGTCTTACTGTCTTTGGCCTTTTAGCCTGCCTCACGCAACAGACGTTGGGATAAAACTTTCATTATTTATTTGGAGAGTACTGGTCAGCTCGACAAAGTTGATTTGCACCTTGAATGCACCAAATGCGAGACTTCATCAGGGCGCGTGCTGTCTGGAAGCCAAAAGACTCAGTTTATTCTGTTATTTGTATATTCATTTTTTTTTATTTTTTCTGTCTCTTCCTGTCTCCGCACATTAGCACGTCAGTGATGCGTGAACGCCGGGTAAGGTACCTGCCTTTCTATAAAAATTGACAGATTTAACGTATAGTGGGAATGAAATATATACGAAGCACAAATAAGGAAGCTTGGTCTATATATCACTTTAAAATCAACACAACGTTATGAGGTGGGCAGACGTAGTACACAGTAAACACAAGTAGATATTTTATGCGCGCTCACATATCTAGACAAAATGCAGGTATGTTGTTTATAGTAGCGTAACGACAGCACCAATGACATTTCGAATGCCAGCACCAGCATAGATAGGCATATAAACTATGCCATACATGACTTCCATGTCATAATTATTATGTCCCGAACACAAATCCGCCTGACATTACTCCGTAATACGTGATACATTATGCAAAATTTGTTATATGTGAAGGTAGTGAAACAGCCATGATCGCGCTATGATCTCAGCATGTAGTCATGCTTACATGACGCGCAAATTATGTTTATAATACTCGGACGTGTCATTAGCCTTCGTCGTTAATCACGACACGTAATTCCAAAGCTAGCGAAACGGACGTGAGCGTGCTATGAGCGTAGCATGTAGTCATGTCTTAGATCACACGCATATCATGTTATCATGTTATGACGTGTAACTGACCTTCGGCGTCCATTCACCACATTTCAGACCAAATTTGGTAGTTGTCGGGCTAGCGAAACAGCCGCGAAATCATCATTAGCGTATCATGTGGTGATGTTTTACATGACACGCATGTCATGATTGTCATGTCTGGATATGTCATTTACCTTTGTTGTCTATTCACGTCACGTAATACCAAATTTGGTATATCTGAAGCTAGTAAAATGGTTGCGAACGCATCATGAGCGTGGCATGTCGTCTTGTGTTACATGACACGAATATCATGTATATTATGTTCGCACCAGTCATATACCTTCGTCATTCATTCACGTCATGTATTACCAATTTTGATGTCGGTGAAGTTTGCGGGACGGCCGCGAACCCATCATGATCGTGTTATGTCATGATATCTTCACATGACATGGTTGTCATGATTATCTATCTTGTTTGCACCAGTCATATATTATCGTCATTCATTCACGTTCATTATTACTAAATTAGGTATCAGTGAAGCTAGCGAAACGACCGCGAGCGCATCGCGAGCACGGCGTGTATTCATAACTTTCATGAAATGCATATCATGACTTACACGTTGCGGCCTGGCACTTATCTTCGCCTTGCAGTCATGTCGTACCTTACCAGTTTTGCAATATATCATGTCAATGAAACCGGCGCAAGAGCAGCAAGATCATGAAATGTTAGTTATGACATCCATGCATGTATGCCTTCATTTTCATGTTATTACTAGTCAGGCTGAAGAGTGGAAGTGCCTTAGACAGGCTGACTGACATTTCGATAGGGGGATCTGTCTTTCTCAAAGGCGCCGTGTCATCCTTGGCGTGTTTGTTTTAAAGGGGTCAGTGGAGACATAAACTACTGGTGTGGCGTATGTCCCGGTTGATAATCACTGGCGATTATCAACAGAAACACGCGCCACCACCTGGAGACAAACAGACAGACAGACAGACACAGACAGACAGACAGACAGACAGACAGACAGACAGACAGACAGGCAGACAGACAGACAGATAGATAGATAGATAGATAGATAGATAGATAGATAGATAGATAGATAGATAGATAGATAGATGGATAGATGGATAGATAGATAGATAGATAGATAGATAGATAGATAGATAGATAGATAGGTAGATAGATAGATAGATAGATAGATAGATAGATAGATAGATGGATAGATAGATAGATAGATAGATAGATAGATAGATAGATAGATAGATAGATAGATAGATAGATAGATAGATAGATAGATAGATAGATAGATAGATAGATAGATAGATAACGATCAAACTGGCCGAAGTTCGCTATGAAATGCTTCGCGTTTAAAAGTTTTCTGTATTGCTCTCTATAAAAACGGACTGAGCGTCCTGTACAAATGAATACTCAGAAAAGATATATCCTCTCACTAAAATGCAGAAGGACAGCTTCATTTATGAAGGAGAGAGTATGCCAGTTGCAGGCACGTGCACATTTTATTCGAACCGTGTCTGGACCGAGGCATTCAAGCCCTCCAGAAAAAAAAGGAATAAAGCTTGGTACTGGAAATGCAAATTACAACAGTAAGAGAACAAAACCTACTACTTCAGAACTCATTTGGCCGCAGAAAGTGCTTCTGTCGTAAGCGGGCGACAATCTGGGGCTATTTATTTTACCTTAAGCGCTCCTTTCGCTACTTTTGCAATTGTGATTGCATTCACGGCAGTTTTGTCTGTGGGCTATAGAGGTACGTGGGGCCGCTAACTTTGATTTTCTTAAAACGTCTGTGTCATTGCGCCTTGTCGGTCTGCTAGAATGTATGACTTCTTTTCAACTCCCAACGTGGCCCGGTGAGCAGTGGCGCGGCAGGCGCACCGTAATATTTCTAGTTAAGACCACTTCTACAATATTGCACTGCGCACTACCACGTTTCCATGGCGGTGCATAAATTGGCCCTTGCAGTATGCTATCTTATCTTTTGTAGAGTTATACGCAGGGCATCTGCATTACAATGGCGTCCTTTTTTTTCAATGAAAACAAATTTATATACCACCACCGATCTTAGCATGAAGTACTAACAGTTGTTTAGCTTCCATGTTTCTGCAGCGCATTCGATAAGACATATGGTGTCTTGTACACTACGACCATTCCCTTCATGCCCGTTAGTTTACTGAACGTGGTATGCCAAAATAAGGAAACAAGTTTGCCAGTGTGTCAAATCTGGAACATGTAGATAATGAACAAACGAAGGGCAATATATCAAATGCTTGTTTCATCCTAAGGCACAACCTAGTCACACATACAGGCAGTGAAGCTGAGTGAGGCATCAGAATTAATATTTGTAGTATTTAGCCATAGTGCTAAGTGACACAAGAGAAAAAAAAAGTTATCGAAAAAGCGAATTGTTTTTTATAGTGACCACGTGGCCTGCAACATTTGCATAACGTGACATATTGTTTACCTATTGAGGTAAAGCGCTTTGGTTTTCTCTCCACTTTATCGGGTATGTTACTACGCCAAGTCTTAGCGTGTAAACCATTAAAGCGACCGACATAGCACGATTTGCTGTTGTTACGTATGCAAGCTAAGAGCACACTGGTTGACATTTGACCCACTGGAGAAGCGGAGTGCTTTCCTATAAATATGGAACTCGCCTGTTCGCTTGACAAGCTGGAAAGTTAGGATAAGTGCATATAAGAGCCCTTAGGTCATTGCGCGGCCTAAAAGTTTTAGTGTCTGCTTTCGTCCATTAGGGCAAACCGGAGCAATGCGGCGCAATAAATTTTTCATGTCTTGTCATCTCAGTTCTGTGAGCTCAGTGGCCTTTCGGCTCTATATGAGCCGGCTGATGTTGGGGCTTGGCGCAGTGTTCCTATGTAAGACGGTGGTGCATAAAATGAGCGGAACTATTGGGACGAAAGTTATCGGAGCCGTACAAATACACATGCAGCGGAAAGTGCGTCGTGGCAGTATTTTACGCAGCCGCATGCATGGTGCACTTCAACTCTTATACCAGCGAAACACTACCGCTATAAGAACGGAAGTCAGCCCGGATAAAATATGCTTAGCGGAACCCGTCGTCATTATTTTGTGAGTGCACAAATCAAAGAATGAGGATCACCAAAAAATGATATCAAATATGCGTTTGAGTTGTGACGCGATACAAGTCGATATTTTTAACATTTGCCTCTCGACCAGCGGATATACGCAGCGTGGGGCCGCCACTAACAAGACTCCTTTGCAAGAGCAAGACACTCTCCAACGTACACAGACTCTATTTACAGCGAACAAAGTACAAGAGCGTGTATACCAAAGTACACACGATCTATCTATGGTGATTAAATTCTTCTTATTTTTTTATTTTTTGTAAGTCTCACCTCGTGATCTCAAATGGCAGACCAGTCCGCTTCATTTCCTGAGTCACTCATAGATGGTTCCTCTAACCTTTTCTCCTCTTTATTATTTCATACCTACTGCGCGTTGCTGTGGCCATCAGGTTGAGGCCTGCAACAACACCACATAACAAATCATTTCGTCTTGTTTCAGTTTAACAACACTATAAACGCCACTTGAGGAACGCCTCATGCACCTAGTTTGTGAATATGCGTACAAATTCTAGTTTTCATCCTTACGTGTAACTGATGGCAAACTTCTAACGAATCTCGCGTCATCCCCTTAAACTGAATGTTTGAAACTTCATCGCTGCTTGATTTTGCCTTTTCTCGATAGCCAGATATAGTACTCTGACTTGAAACAATAGCTTTGCAATAAATGATAAAATATCTACATTGTTTCACATTCGGGACAACACGAAAATCATCCATGTCAACTTGTGCACAAAAACACCACTAAATATTGCTTTGTGGTGCTTCAATGTGCACTTTTATCTTTTGTGTGGTTAACTCCAGCAAACTACGGTGAGCCAACTAAATTTCCGATGCATGCTTTAAAGAAAGTCACCAAAACATTTTTTTCTTCTTTTCTAAAGATTATTACATATTTTTCTATGCAGTCGTTCAGAACTTGGTGCATATAAAAATAATTATATCACTCGTTTTTGTGAAAAATTACTCCTGTGCCACGAGTTGTAAATGATGACATTTTATACTGCAGAGATACAAAAAAATGTTAAAAGCCCGATGAATGAGCGTGCTTGAAAATTTGTGGTGTCCCTGGCGATAGCACGATATGTCATGGCTGCTTGTGAACCAAACAAATAAATAAGAAATGCAAGAAGCCATTGGGAGCAATCTAATCCAACCAGACAATATTTATTGACAAGAGTGGAAGCTTGGGCTAGTTGGTGCGTATTCATATTTGCAAGGTGTTTCAGCGCGCGACCAAAGGAAAAAAGGACAGGGTAGACAGAAAGAGCGCTGTTTCTGAAAAAAGGACAGGGTAGACACAGCGCTCTTTCTGTCTACCCTGTCCTTTTTTCCTTTGGTCGCGCGCTGAAACACCTTGCAAATATGAATATTTATTGAGGTGCAACAGACATATCTCTTCGATTTCTAGTTCATGCGAATGCGTAGGCAGCTGGCTGAGTTCGATATCGATAACTGCGAGGTCGCACAATCCCGACGCAAAGAAATGCTCGTGCTTTTTCTTTGTCAATGATTTTGGCACATGAAGTTCCCAGAGATAGTGAGCTACATTTATTTACACGCCGAAACTTATTTTCGGAGCTATAGCATTTAGTGCTGTTTAAAGAGAAGTGCCTAATGGAACTTTTACGGCTGCTTACCGAAGGCACTTTAGGGTAGCGTCACAAGTTTTGCTCGTTATGAAATGAAGACGAACAATGAGCGACAAAGACAACATTTATTTCTAGAATATCTTTGATAATGTGGTGTTCTCTAGGAGGTAGTGGAAGACAACACTGCAATTTTCCTAGCCGGGTAGAATAATATAGTTAATTATAGGCGAGTATTCTTGCCGTTTCATGATGAATACAAAACGGTGCTTCAGACACTGAACATTCATGAAGAAGTTATTCAAGCGAGGTTTACTTACAGCTTAGTTCGAAGAAAAGGCACGTGGACGAAATGAGCGTGCTTTTCGTAAAAAAATAAAGATGCGTTCGTCACACCTATAAGGACAACTACTTAAAGTCGTGCCAACCACCAGCTGGTTTACAAATGTTCAAGAAGCTTGTTTGCAAGAACGTTCCAAGTTTCACTACTTTCTGCGTGTACTTCGGCTGACACAGTGCGTTATATTCTTCATGGAACCCTACCACCTCACCACGTAAACCTGTTTTCTTCAATTTACGATTTTATATACTTGGTAATGCGTCCGCTGTGATTCGAAATCGAAACCTTGCCTTAGTAGCTACCTCGGCCAGTGTGACTTTCCCAAATTCACTTGAATTATAACGCAAATGTTTGTTCAATTGAAAGCAACCATAGCCTAAATCTCTTGGTAAGTACACTGCATAAATATCCGTCCTGTCACACTTTGACGAAAACAAGGCTGAATGCGAGTCAGCGCATCGTGAACCGCGTTGTGAAGCGTACTTCAACCAGGTTCTCTGGAGTGCCTAGTTATTTTATTGTCATCTGTTGGCCACGAGGACAGCCACAAAGTCATACTAACAAGCTTCTTATGTAGCTTTATTAGCGCATAACTAACCAAATGCAGAGCCCGAGGCGTCAATACTTTATCACTATAACTCTTAAAGGTTTGCTCCTGAACCCGTTGAAGCTCAGTCGAGGAGGAGCACGGCTGTGTACGTGAAGTCAGATGGCTTGATCGTATAGGATTCAGGTTACCACTGTAAAACTGTGAAATCACAATGCATAACCAAAGCAGAGTTAATATTGATTTATATAAATTCTTAAGCATTAATATTGTCCACAACAAAAACTACAATCAAAGTTAAGTATAACAGAATCACATCTACCACAAAAAACTTTATTCTATCCAAAATTTCATTATAAGTGATAAGAAGTAACATTGTAGTTATGGCAAAGCTAACGTACTTTGTTTTATCCGATAATTCGTTATATTGTAATTTGTTATATCGAGGTTCGAATGTATTGTCGAATTTGTCTAAATGCTGAAACGCGTGTAAGGCAGTTCTGTATTTCTGAATCAATCAAATGCCAATATTCACCTAACTGTTAAAGACAAAACACAAGGAATATCATCCACACCGAAACAACGCTACATACGAAGCGTTAGTCTTGAACAAACTATCAGACTTTTTCCGTGAGCTAGTACGAAGACATTTGTAAATTTCGGTTGAACATCAGTTCAAAAAGCTTGAAATGGGATGAAAATGTTTTGTCTTTCGGAATATATTGTTATTTCTCCTACGTTACGACTATGTCGTCTTTCATATTGTACAGTTTCGCTCTCGTATTCCTGGCCTCCTTGAGTAAATTAAATTATTATGTAACCTCGACATGCACGTCTGTTCGAAGTCATCACTGCTGTTTTGTTCTGTCTGGGCAAGGTATAACGATCGGTGTGTACGTAAGGAACCTTGTTAGTGGAATAAAAATGAGAGTTGAGAGTAATAATTTACAGAATGCCCCATTACGAAGTGCGCTAGTGTGTAATACACACGCGCACGCATGCACGCCCACACAGACACACACACAAACACGCACAGACCCGCACAGACACTCAGTCGCACATACACACAAATGCAAGTCTGCGTCAGTGTGCTCTTATCATTATGTAGTCAGCATCAACGTAGCCGAGACAACAAGAAAATCATGAAACTTTTGTGCAGAGCTACGGGCTCGTTAACGAGCGTTAACTGATTTTCTTAAAACGTGCATAATCATTCTATCTCAGTAGTGACGTATTTTCGCGTGTTTATAATTGTCGGCGTTTTCTGAAAACCAGCCTCAGGATATGCTGCTGTGTTGCTTGAAATAAGCTCGACACATCGATATCTGATTGTGATAGTGTTTCACAATAATTTTTTACTACACATATCAACCAACTTCCACGGTTTCCATGTTTTTTATGCATGTTTGGCCCCATACAAACACTGAACATTTTAATTAGGGCAAATCTATGATGTGATCGCATTTCCAGTGTGCATGAAAATTTCTGTGTTAGGACACAGGCTTTCGAAATTGGTCATGTTTCGTACAGCTTCTTCAACAGTGAAGTTTGGCTCAACTTTGAAGGCTGTTATGTTACAATGTAAAGATGACAAAAACTGGTTGAAGTCATTGCTATCTGTTATTCTTTATCTTCGCATCGCTCGTAACGTAACAACATTGCTGCGGTACAGCTAAAATTATTATGCCCTATATACAACTGCTTTTTTCCAGAGTTTGTACCAAGACAAGAAAATATACGGCACGTTACTACTAATATACGGCACGTTTTATAGCAGCAGCGTCAGCTATCCAGACCCAGCACTGCTGTACTTTGGGTAATGTTGAACGCCACCCACGTAAAGAGGATCTTCGCAGTCAAGTACAAAAGAATCAGTGCTTCGAGAAAAAGGATAGCACATAACTCCGACAAATAGCTTGATCGAATGACAAAAAAGAGATCACAGCTTATAGAGGAAACTGAATCTATACTGTGACAAGCTCCGTGTAAGTTGGTATTTAAAGTGTCACCTTCTGAGAGTTTTTCAGAGCAATATTTTAATAAAGAATAGCCCCTTTACTTCATTCTCAAAGCTATGGCTGTTTCAATGGAGTTCATTTAAAACACACGCCAACCAATAATCACTTCCTAATTCTAATCTTTCCTACGAGCTCTCAAGTGGAAGCAAACAAGGCGTGTGATTACTCAGGTTTGTGTTCCGAATGAGAACTCCGTGCTTGCACACAGTTGGACTCTGCCCATGGGAGTCCTCTACTAGCAGATTAGGACGACAAAGAACGTGTTCATTAGCACAAAGGCTGCATAGGAGATGTAAACGACAAAGGAAGCGCGATCGATTTGCGGTAGATGGCAAGGACACATATTGGCAGAAATTGTACTTCCGGATGAGCGGTGATAGTGTTTCTTTGGTATGCTTCGGGAAAGTTGACACGTAACGCTGTAATGTGTACTGCGCAATAATCTGACACTGTGATTATAAGCTCATCTCGAGTAGAGCAACTAAGACTTCTCACGTGCTGTTCTTAATGCTTTGCCAAGTCATCCCGGAGTGTGGAGGTTTTAACGACTGCGAGAGACCTGGCATAGTGGTCATGTATTACAGACAACTCAATACTGATATATGCATCCGTGCATATAACAGACCTCCCTTATGTAAAATCACGACAAGTAAGCTCAGCAAACACATGTAAAGTGCCATCACACCCCACAGATTATTAGGCAGCTAAGCAGAAACGTCCCCCTCGCCAAGTCTGTCACAAGGTTTTATTACAATGACCTAATAATTTCTATCACAGTTACTGCTGATGTCTGTTGCAAAATATTTATTGGTGTTCGCGGACCTTGTGTTCCAATTTTCATTTTCAGTGGTGGTGGTATTTTCTCAAATTATTTGGAGCCTACCACCTGGGAGTTTGCGTACCTGTAAGAAGGCGGAATTTGGCTTTCTCTGAGTATTATATAGTTTTACCGTAACGTGTACTGTGATGCACTGAGCCATAAAAACGTTAGAAAGCAGTCTTTGCAACGCTGACAAACACCAAGAAATTTGGAGCGGCCCAGTGTATAAGCGAAACTCTGCACTATGAACACGACAGCGATAACGAGCTCGTTTACCAGCAATTTCACTTTCGGCATTGGTGACGTCGTTGTTGATTCTGTGGGAAAATCATCTTGTGCCTGACCGAAAAGTTGAGAAAGATGTAACTGAAATGAATAATAAAAAATCTGGGCATATCTACAAGGTGAATGAAGATAAGTGGAGCAAGTGTTCGTCCTTC
Source organism: Rhipicephalus microplus (assembly GCF_043290135.1). Lineage (NCBI taxonomy): Eukaryota > Metazoa > Arthropoda > Arachnida > Ixodida > Ixodidae > Rhipicephalus > Rhipicephalus microplus. The sequence goes on from NW_027464588.1 coordinate 17,050,878, forward strand.
CCTCTGCGTTTGTGTCCACCCGTTCAACCGCGCTTCCGTTCATCTGCTCGTTCTTTCTTCCCTCCGTGCGTCCATTCATGCATCCATCAGTCCGTCCATATGTATTCGCCTCCGTCCGTGTGTTCATCCGTCCGATGAATGGATGGACAGAGGCACGGAATCACAAATGAATGAACGGAAGCATGGATGGACGCATGCATCGACGCACAGGCGGACTCATGAACTGAAGCACGCGCGGACTGACGCGTGGATGAACGGAAGCACGCATGAACAGAAGCATGGACCGACCCATGAACGGATGGACATAAGCACGGATGAACAGACGGACGGACGGACAGAAGTACATACGCCTAGACGGATGCACTGACGCACGCCGTGTCCGTGTGTCCAAGGATGGACACACGGACGGACGAATGGATCGATGAACAGAAGCATGCGTGGAGAGACAAATAAATGGATGCATGGACGGACGGATGGACGAACGAATAGACGCACAAATGGTTCGGCATACAGATGGACCGATGGTCACTTCGCCCCACTCACCATCCTTCAATTCGTGAATACGCTGTAAACACCACGGCTTCTTATTCTCAAGGAGAAGTAGATGAATGAATGGATGGATGGATGTATCCGGATTGCCCTTTAGACCAAGTGGTGGCTCACGCCACTTAGCCATAAAGTTGAGTACTATGAGCATGCAATTAAGGAATAAATTTCACTCGCGCCTCTATTCTAGCCACTAATCAGTTCGCCTCCTGCTGGTTATTTCTACCCGTTTAAAGTCAATTTTGCCTTCACTGTCCCTAAACCCCACTGCTTTGAAAAATTCGCGCTATCATCTTCGACTACAGGGTAGAGCCGTTTACAGAACATTTTCAAATGTTCAGCCGTTTTCTCCCCTACTCCATACGCACTACATACCGTGACTGTGCCTTCATAATTGGCTCGGTACGTCTTGGTCCGCAATACTGCCGTTCTTGCCTCAAACACAAGAGAAATGCCCTGAGAATTATGCTAAATATTTTATTTTGAAATTTACTGTTTGAAAGTTCGGTAGGTCTGCAGTGATGATTTTGTAAGCATTCCTATCTTCTACTTGTCCCTCTCTGTTTCCTTAAGAATGTATACAATCAACGCCATCTATTGAGCAAGCCATAAACTAGGGGTGGCTACATACTACATATGGGGCAGAGAATTACTCACATCCTGAGGACCTTCACCCTTGAAATTCTAGGTCTGAGTAGAAATCAAACCCAGTCGCCTGTTTGGAAAGCGGGTCTTCCGCCACAATACCACGCGTCTGCTCGAGAATACAGTGAAAATTACTTCCTGTGCTAGGAAATGCAGTGAAAGTAACTTGCATGCCTTACAAACGGACGTGCCCTGTATACATGCTTCCCAATAAAACATGTAATATCGCAGTTATGATGCGTGGCACACATGTACCACGTATCACTTCTGGAAACATGTGATTATCATGACTTGGTGGTTTAAAGCGATTCACCCACTACAAAAGGCACAGAACTGCGCATTTTCTCTTGACACCACGTAGTCAGTGCATAATATATGCGAAAATATTCCACGCACAACCGTGGTTTAAACCATGATATAACCTTACAGAGAGAGAGGAAACACAAGTTTATTGTTACCCTTAAAGAGAACGCAGCCGTATGCGAAAGTTTTACTGGCACAAGCCATTTTGAACTCAGTACGCACTAGAGACTGAATATCGCTCTCGCGTTGAACTCTCAAAAAGGCCTAGCATAACGGTCTCCCAATTTTGTTAATTCAAAAGTCTTATGATTATTTCATTCATCATGGCTTCATAAGCTTAACAAGCCACTTCACACTTGTACTGCATGCTCTTAACGTCAGTGATATGTTTGAAACGGCTTTAAAAGTTATAGGAGTATTTGGCCATACTTGCCTTTTGCGCCACTGCAACCCCCATCTGTTTATGTGTTGATAATTATTGCACTCTAAAATTTAGAAAAATGCAGTTTCATACAAACACACAACAGCTGAGAAGCACGCTTTGAGACTTAATATTCGTAATTTTATCATCATGAGCCTGATTACGCCCGATTCAGGGCAAATACCTCTCGCACGTTTCGTCAATCAGCTCGGCCAGGTGATTGCTGCTGTCACACCTGAACTCGCACAGTTCTCAATCACATAAGCTCTCCTAACTTTCAGTTTTGCTCTCGTGCGTGTGCCTTGTCTTTGCATATCAATTACCCTTAATGGTCAACGGCATTCTCGCCTCCGAGCTAAGTGCTCTGTCTAGGTAATTATGAATGTAACTTCGCATGAATGGCGCTCACTTACAAGAACCGGCTGGCATAATGCCTGAGGTGAAGGTCTGTGGAACCAAAACCAAGGCGGAGATTTAGTTTTAAAATAAAACATTAAATAAATGAAAATGCTCTCTTAGCAAGCGGTTAACCCTGAGCTACGCCGGTGGTTCCATTTTAACTCTGAATTCTTCATAGCATTACGGTTCGCTTATCCCATTAGTCCATCCATGAGTCATGGATGTTAAATAGGGAAAAATACCCTGCTTAAATTATTCCTTTTCTAAAATTTGCCGTGTGCCACAGGGATGAAAGACCCTGGCTTTTGTGAGCACGCGCACGTACGGTTTATGTAAGGCTTCTCAATTTCCACCACAGCAAGCCCTTTCATTTCATGACTGGCCTTGGTGTTGACTGGTTCTATTGTATCACGATTGTGTTTACCCCTCTACTTTTCCCCATGGTTCAATTGCTCCAATCGCGTAGGACCGCAATCACCCTACCCTCTCGTCCTTGGTATATGGCGTGGCAATGAGCATATTCGGAGCTGGTTGATGAAAATTTTGACAGAGTCAACACCAGGCCGTGAAGCATATTTTAGTTCCACGAGGTTTTCTGTTTTTATATTGCACTGAAGATCTTAGTTCATTCTTTCTGCTCAAAGTTTGTGTAAAGCTTGCAAGCGGCGAAGGTGACTCATTCGAGCATGGTGGTCAAGAACGTGTCGTTGAGTCAGTAAAGCTACTAGCCAGTGACACCAAACCAAGAATCGTTCGCTTTTTACAATATTTTTTTTCTGAGCCTAATACTTTTCGGTACTAGACCCGGCGCGGTGGTCTAGTGGCTAAGATACGCATCTGCTGATCCGCAGGTCGTGGGTTGGAGTTCCGGTGGTGGCAGCTGCATTTTCAATGGAGACGAAAATGCTTTAGGCTCGTGTGCTCAAACTTGGGTGTATGTTAAAGAACCCCAGGTGGTCAAAAATTTCTAGTACCCTACACTACGGCGTCTCTCATAATCGTGTGGTAGTTTCGGGACGTTAAGCCCCGCACATCAATCAATATCAATATTTACTTGTACGCACTATCACTACGCGATATACACGTGGCACCCTCTCTTATTCTTATACAAGCATAGCTCGAGAGAGAGAGAGAGAAACGAGAAAAAAGGAAGGCAGAGAGGTTAACCAGATGTTAGTACCCAGTACGCTACCCTACACTAGGGTTGGGGATTAAGGGGTTGAAAGAGAAAGGGAGAGTTAAAAAATAAATAAGAGAAAAACACCGTCACACACGCACACACAAAATCAGTCCACTCAGAGGCGTTCCGACAGGCCAGTAGTTCGCAAGAAGCCCAGTAGCGCTTGCACGGCTTTCTTCTGTGAAGATGAGTCATGACGATGGCGCAATATACTTTCTTCTGACAGCGGCTGGTCATCTTAACTGTTTAGTTTATTGGAAAGCTGTTGTCTTTCCAGGTTGTATTTCGGGCAGTCAAACAGAATATGTCGAATGGTTTCTTCATCTCCGCAGTGTGCACAGTCGGCGGTGTCGACCATATCTATGCGGAACGCGTACGCACGGGTAAGCACGACTCCCAACCATAGTCTGCACAGAGTAGTAGCGTCACCTAGTCGAATTTTTGTTGGAAGCTGCATGCTTAACGTTGGATCAAGGGATCGTAATCTTGCATGCGTAAAGAGAGGCTCATTCCTAAGAGCCATGAAGCGTTGGTGAGCGAGCATGCGCAGCCTCCTAGCAGCGTCCGTCCTTGAGAGAGGTATTGACTGGTTGTTGTCTTCTGTATGGGCGGAACGGGCAGCTTGATCAGCTCGTTCGTTACCGATAATTCCAAAGTGGCTTGGCAACCACTGAAATATAACGTGGTGCCCTTTCTCTGTTATTGGTGTAGCATTTCTGCTTCTTCAAATACCAACTGCTCGTGTGGACCATGGCGTAGATTTGACAGAAGTGACTGCAGTGCCACCTTGCAGTCGCAGAAAATCGTCCACCGTTGCGTGCTTTGGTCGTTAATAAAACGCTGCGCTGTTAATGAAGCTCTGCCGCCGTTGTTGTGGTTGCACGAGCTGTCCTGAATTTGATGGTTGTGGCGTGCGTTGGAATAACGACCACCGCAGTTGAGCTGTTTGGCAGGACGGAGCCGTCGGTGTAGACGTGGGTGCAGTCTTGGTACTTCTCGTACAGCAGAAGTAAGGCCAGCTGCTTGAGGGCTGGTATTGAGAAATCTCGTTTTTTCTGGATGCCTGGTATTGTCAGGTTGATGACTGGCTGTTTGAGGCACCATGGAGGAACTGAAGGTCTCGCCGCGGGCGTAAAACCAGTTGGTAGAGAGTCACCATATGCAGTTATTGTTCGACAAAAGGAAGTATGAGGTCTATCCGCTGGTAGAGAGGCTAGATGGTGATGGGGAGTCCTGCCCACATGCCTTATGTGTGTCCTCAAAGCTTCAATTTCAATATGGGTCTGCACGAGGTGGTCTTTGGCTATAGCTATAGTCGCCATTGTTGAGGCACCCTGAGGCAGACCTAGACATATTCGAAGCGCTTGTGCCTGAACGCTTTGTATCATGCGTCGACTTGTTTTGCTGGCGTTTGATAATGCAGGCAGACTGTAATGTAAAAAGCCAAGAAAAAGCACCCTGTACAGTCGTAACATAGCATTAGGCTGCATTCCCCTAGTCTTTCCAGCGAGAAACTTGAAAAGATGGCATATGCCTGTCAATCGCTTTTTCAAATACGACACATGAGGGCTCCATGATATGTCTCTGTCGACTATCACACCCAGAAATTTGTGAGATCGACGATATGGTATATTTTGACCATTAATTGACACTCTGTAATTAGACATGGGCTTGCGCGTAAATGCTAGAAGAGCGCACTTTCCGGAAGAAATTTCCAGGCCTCGATTGCGTAGATACAAAGTAGTTGCAGTTGCAGCTGTCTGTATTCTCGCTCGTAACTGCAGGCGAGTTACCGCAGATGTCCAGATGCAGATGTCATCAGCGTATGTTGATACATAAATATTGTTTGGTAGGTGCGTATTGAGAGCGATTAGTGTTATATTGAATAGCACGGAGCTCAGTACACCACCCTGAGGGACGCCACGACAACTGAAATGTGCAGACGTGATCCCGGTCTCTGTACTAACAAAATAGGATCGCATTTGGAGATAACTCCGTATCCACTTAAACATTCGGCCACCCACTCCAATCTCTTCTAGTGCGGTAAGGACGGCTTCATGTGTAACGTTATCATAGGCTCCTTTGACGTCAAGGAACAGGGAGGCGCAAAGACGCTTATGGCCTTTCTCGTGTTCAACGTACGTGATTAGGTCGATGACGCTATCGATCGATGATCGATAGCTCGAGAGAAGGCCATAGAATGTACGACCTAGAAAATGGCAGCCTGTCAAACACGCATAATGCGGGATTTTTTTTTCTTTTTTTCTTTCTTTCTTTTCACGCGATGTGTGGTAGTACGCTCCATATTCATCTAGAGTATTCAGATGAATTCAGAACTAGAATGATGAATAACTGTCCTCGAGAATGCCTGAGCAACACTTGAATTCAGGTTAATAAGAAAGAAAATAAGGCGTAGGAGAATAGCCACAATGTTCCGCCTTCTTTCTACGGATGTGCGAGGGAAGGTTATATATGAGAATTCTATGATGGCACTCTGGAAACCCGTGACTTCAAGCGCCCAGACGCCATCAATATCGCGTCAAGACAGGCGCCTCTGATCTCTTTCTTTGAGCCATAGAAAGTCGATGGCGTTCCTATGCGTTAGCGCGAGTAGAGGTGAAATAGGTAAAATGCCACGTGGTCCTATTTTGGCTGACTGCGATGTTTCCGGCATTCTACGCAGCCCCGGAGAAATGACACGCATTAGCATTTCACGTGGCAGGGACGCTGCACCTTTACCATGCTACAGTCTGTTCGCAAATTTTGCGCCGTATCAGAACTGATAGGAAAGTGGCTTACTTTAACGCTAAGTTATGCGGAAGGTGCGCGGTGGGTGCCTAAATTCCACCGAGCGTCTTTCTTTGTTTGGTTGTTTCATATACTTCAAACTTTGAAGCCCTTTGGCTGTTTGTTTAGTGCAACGTCTCAAGATGAATCAATTTCAAATATGCCACGTCACTTTGTTCTTTCATTTACTCTCTTTTATTCATTTTATGAAAAGCACTGATGAACAAGAAGCGACTTTCATGCTTTTTCCTTTATTTTTTTGTCCATTGTTTGTAGTTATTTACCTTGAAATATTTTGTTTACTTGTTTTGTTTATATTCCTTGCTTGTGAGTTCTAGTTCAATAGCTATAAACTTCCAATTAGCTATAAACATGTTGTTTCTGGACTCCCTAAACAGATAAAGTAAAAACTACATGCCGAAGTTTAAGAGTCAGAATCACAATGTGATTATGATTTTGTATTTATGTGTTAGACTTCAAAGTGACATGAACACCTGGTGCTGTTGACGTGCAGCTTCATATGAGCTGAACAGTTTGACAAAATTTTGTGTCTAATTGGGTTAATGAATTATGTCCTTCAGAAGGCTCCAACCAGGAAATGGGTCATCAGCCTTCGACTAAACTCCTAAAGAAAGAAGGTATTACGTTCGCACACTATCTATCTATCCGTAAGTCCTTTCTGCAGTAACCTAAGTAGCGTTCACCGAGATGAAATGGAGATATGGCGCCTATATCTCCAACTGCCAATGATTCCAAGAAACAAAATTTTTTTCTAGAACGCAGAAACATGGTTAGGTGGCAGCACAATGTCATTTTGTTTAAAGTCCGTGAATGTGGTCGGTTGATGGGGCTGTAGGCAGCCGCCGCAGAGCATAGGCCACGCGTTGGAAAAAGGTTCGTGGTTGTCGGAGGGTGCGGGCGTGTGCCGCATGCCCTGCCAAGCGGTAGTTATTCTACCTCAGAATCACAGCATCGTGCCGGGAAAATTCACCGAGTGCTGCGAGAAGCCGTACGGCATCTTTCGTCGTTATCTAATAAGGCAAGACCAACGCCCCTTTCTGCTTATCAAGCTGCGAACACCGGGCCACGCCAATCCGCCGCGCTAGCCCTAACAGCGCCGGCGTGGTCGGATACGCCCCCTGACTTCGCACGACATCTCGCGCTGCTTGAGAGCCGCGCGGCCTCCCAAAATGGAAGTGGTGGTTGACGGAGAAGAGATATCGAAAGAAGAATACAACGACGGGAGCTGCACCGTGTTGAACGCGCAACGACATTGCGCACGCCAATCACTCCCCGCCGCCACTGCTGCCGAGCATACTGAGACTAGCGAGACCGACACTAGGCAAGACAATAGGAAGAAGGCTCCCAAATACCGAGCCTGCCCGCCATCCCTACCCAAACGTAAGCTATTGCCGAAACTCCCACCGGGAGACTATAATGTGATTCTGCGGCCACAAGCAGCAACAAAACGGCTCATCTATGGCGCGGCCAAAGCTATTCAAGGCTGTCTGCGCTGCCACGCAAGTGCCAATAGAAGGTGCCATCTCGTAGTATCAAGTACATGCCCACCCGAGTAGTAACACGGCGCTAATCAGCACCCCATTTCGGGCTAGGGCCAAAGCTTACAATTATATCAAGATTCTCGAAATCGGAGAGGATGAAACTTAAATGGTAGCTTACGCTCCAGCCCCAGAAAATTCAACGAAAGGAGTCGTCTACTACGCATGCGTTGACGAAACCAACGAGGCTATCTTCATAGAACTGCAGTCAAGAAATCCAAGCATCAAACAGGTCGCCGCCAGAAAACTGGGAAGAAAAACACAACGTTGCCGTTTTTGCAGGAATGGAGTGCCCAGAGTACGTCAGGTATTGGGAGACTACGTATGTAGTCCACCCCTTCAAAGAACAAATAGAGGAATGTTTTAACTGCCAACGCAACGAACATTGGGCGGACGTTTGTTTTCAAGGAAGAAAGAAGAGATGCAAGTGCTGCGGTGAAAAAACGCATGATATGCCAAAATGGGGTACAAAGCCATTCTTTAGGGCACGATGCATTGTCTGCAAAGCGGAACACCTCACCGGAGTAAAACTGCAAATATACGTGGTACTCACAGGTTACTCCAAAAAGGAGCACCGATGCACCTAACGGCATGTCGTCAATACTCAGAGACAGCAATGCCAGGAAAGGGCAAACTCGGCCAGGTGACACAGCGACCCAACTCAGCTCGCTGAGAACGTGTGATCCGGATGCTGTGCGAAGGAACACACCCGATCAAGCTGGCAGCATCAAGCGAGCCCGCTCGTCGAGCTGAGGCTGGTACAACAGCAGAGGACGGCTCACCAGCCGGTCGCTGTCCAAGGCCGTAAATCAACCGGAGCAGAGAGACGCCAGTCGGCTATCTGTGGGCCCCAGAGACGCGACGAATATGGAGGAACAAGATGATTACGGTAAGAAAGTTGGCTGCTGAAGTTAGAGAGCTCAAAAAAACAAACATAAGCCGCGAATGAAAAAATTCAAGTCTTAGAAAAGGCAAAATCGGCTACCCTTGTGATCGCTGCTAGAGAAACAGATTCAAGCGAATTTAGAGACAGCGCACATCACATGGAAACGGAGGGAGCACGCAATACTAAACGAAATCTTATCGAGGAAGATAAGGAGAAGCAGGAGGACCCTATTGACATTGCTCGAAGAGTCGACGCCGTAGAAAACACCGTCGTGACGATGTCAGAAGAAATAAATGAAAACATGAGAGCTATCCACACCGCCGTCCAAGAAACCCTGAAAACGTTTCACGAAATGCTTAGCAGTGAAATAACAAGAATGCTTTCGAAGGTTAGCAGCAGGGACTACTTCCAAGCTTCATTCCACTTACCCGCTATAGGACCAAGTAACGTGCGAAGTGGCAAGATAACGAATACAGTCAACGTCAGGGCTGAACCCTACTCTAAAACGGATGGCGGGACAAGTTAGAATTATTGAGTGGAATTGCTGGTCATGTCCACTCAAGGCATTATGTGGATGATCAAAAAAGACATTCTGGACCCAGGCATTCCCGGTGCCACCAGGACAACACTAGGATTAGATGTTCGAAAAGCTTTTGATCAGGTAGCCCGCAAGTGAGTCTTATCTGATCTCGCTCAGATGAATGTCGGAGTGCGAACATGTAACTATATTTCGGCCTTTCTTAAAGAAAGAACTGCCATCCTGCAATTCGGTGGAATCCAAAGTCCAGTTATAAAACTCGGAGCACGAGGTACACCACAGGTCGCAGTGTTGTCACCCTTTTTGTTTAACTGCACCATGAGGAAACTGCCAGAAAATTTGGAAAGAATTCTGCATATTCGCCAAGAAATATATTGGCGCGCGTACTTGCCAGTGGTGGTGACAACGAAGAAGCGCGAGTGTCCTTGGCCGAGAGCAGAGACGAAGAAGACATTGTAGTCTTTGTCCTGTGATGTATAAGCGTATTTGTTCGAGGTTTTTTGTGTGCTCGTTGATCCCGCGTCGTCACACGGGTGGAGGTGCTGGGCAGTCTTCATGCTTGGCACCCCTTCGAGGACCCGACAATCGAGCCCGGTATCGCTACAACGCGTCGACACACCAGTCCACCGTTTCAGTCGCCATCTGCTAGGCCTGGCTCCTGAGCTCAATCTCATCTCTTGCGACAAACAGCCAGCAATCGCTTGTTTCCTTCAACCACCATGGCCACTGCAGCTCCAGTGCACATGACAATACAGAATCCCATGATTCCAGATTGTTTTCATGGTGAGGCTTATGAAGACGCCCAAGACTGGCTGGACCAGTTCGAACGCTGTGGGAAGTACAACCAGTAGGCCACCTCAGAAGACAAGCTCGCGAATGTGTACTTCTACCTGAAGAACAACAGCCAGTAGTGGTACATCAACAGGGAAAGATTGGCTACATGGGACGACTTCCACAACCAGCTGGTTGACACGTTTACCAGTCTCGACAGAAAGGAAAATGCGCAACGCCTTTTAGAAGTTCGATTTCAAAAACCAAATGAGAGCGTTGCTATGTTCGCCGAGGACATGACCCATCTTTTCGGCAGGGCAGATCCCGAGATGCCGGAAGGCAGGAAGCTGCGATATTTATTAAGAGGCGTGTAGGAGCAACTGTTTGCTGGGCTTGTGAGAAATCCACCAACCACAGTAGCTGAGTTCACGAAAGAAGCCACAGCTATTGAACGGGACCTACAGCAACGGTACCACCTGCAAAACCCGGTCAACTTTTGAACGATTAGCCCTGTTACGGCTGTGGCGAGCCTCTTCGACAACAACAGGCCTCTGCAGGAAGTCATCCGGGAGATTTTGAGGGAGGAGCTTCGGCAGCTTGGTTTAATTTATGCAACTGAACCGACGCTGGCAATGTCTTTTGTCGCTGATGTTGTCCGCGATGAGGACCGTCAGGCTCTCTCTTCATCCGGCTATGATGATGTACGACGGCTAAGGAAGGTGAAAATGTCATGGCATGAACCCAATATAAGAACTGCAGGAGGTAAGTTGATGACACCGGCTGGAAAGTGCATGGCTCGAATTTTCATCGCTGGTTCCGCCTTTGTCGCCACACTCGTCATTCTTCACGGGTGCTGTAAACAGCTCATATTGTGAATAGATTTCTTGCGCGAATACGGGGCTGTGATTAACTTCCGCGACAGAAGCGTAACGTTCGCTATAGGCTCGCACACTGCTACTGATGAGGAACACCAGCCACCTCGTTTCCGTATTGCCGATGACGACGTCATACTGCCGCCACGAAGTTGCTCCCTCGTATCCATGCACTGCGACATTTTACAAAACGGTACTGACATTGCTGAAAACATCCAGATGCTCGTAATCACTAGCGGCATTTCTATTGCCAGGGCTGTCGTCACTGTTATTGACGGATGCACTGAACTCTTGTTGACAAATTTCAGCAGAGAACGCCGACACATAGTTAAAGGCATGGTTATTGCCTATATCGACGAACTCGCTCGAGTAGAAGATTGTCATTTAGTGGAGGAAGCAGCAGCGTCTACTATCACTACACCGACATCTGTCGACGTTAGTCCAACGTTACCTCCCATTGAGCGAGACCGCCTTCTCATGCTCATCAACAAGTTCCACGGCTCCTTCTCATCCACATCAAGAGTTCGTCAAACGGCACTAACGAAACACCGCATCATCACGGGTTCCGACGCCAGACCCATCCGGCAAAATCCTTATCGCGTCGCCTCAAAAGACCGTGAAGCAATTCAAACACAGGCGAAAACGATGCTGGAAGATGGTATTATTCGGCCATCTAACAGTCCTTCGGCATCACCAGTAGTACTCTTCAAAAAAAAGGACGGCAGCTTGCGTTTCTGCATCGACTATTAGAAGCTAAATCAGATCAAAAAGAAAGACGTAAAACCTCTGCCGCGTATTGATGATTCATTGGCTAGACTACGAAACCCACGCTACTTTTCGTCCATGGACTTAAAAACCGGCTACTGGCAAATTGAAGTGGATAAGAGAGATCGCGAGAAGACGGCCTTTGTTACGCTCGATGGACTTTATGAACTTCAGGTACTTCCTTTCGGTTTGTGTTTGGTGCCAGCAACATTCCCGCGTCTATGGACACGGTTATCTCGGGACTTAATAAACAAACCTGCTTGGTGTTCCTCGACGACGTGATTGTCTTTTCGGCGACTTTTGAGGAACACTTACGAAGGCTTGAAGCAGTTTTTGAAGCGATACGCTTGGCCGGTCTTACTCTAAAACCCGAAAAGTGCCACTTCGGCTTCCACGAACTTCAATTCCTTGGTTAGGTCGTGAGCAGCCAAGGGATCTGAGCCGACCCGGATAAAATTGCCGCCATGGCGAATTTCCCGACGCCATCAGAAAAAAAAATCAGTGCGACGTTTTTTGGGACTCTGTGCCTATTACCGGCGGTTCATTGCCAATTTTTTGCGCATTGCATGGCCAATGACACAGCTTACTCGAGAAGATATCCCCTTCACATGGGGCGAAGACCAGCAGCAGGCATTTCACGAGCTTCGTCAGCGCATGCAAACACCGCCCGTGCTCGCCCACTTTGATGAAGACGCGCCAACAATACTACATACGGACGCTAGTAATGTGGGTCTTGGAGCAGTGCTCCTACAGACGAAGGACAACGTGGAAAAGGTGATCACCTACGCAAGCTGGAAGCTGTCCCGATCAGAAGCTAACTATACTACGACAAAGAAAGAATGTCTTGCAATGGTGTGGGCAGTCCTGAAGTTTCGTCCTTATTTGTACGGCCGCCCATTCACCGTTATTAGCGATCACCACTCGCTCTGTGGGTTAATCATCTTGAAAGATCCATCTGGCCGTCTTGCACGCTGGAGTCTTCGGCTCCAAGAATTCAACTTCACTGTTACCTACAAGTCGGGAAAACGATACACCCATGCCGAGTGTCTTTCTCGATCTCCTGTTGGGACGGCATTACCAGACGACGACGACGACACGGCCTTTCTCGGAATTGTGGACACTGCCGCCTTTTCTCAACAGCAGCGTGGCGATGCTGAGCTGCTACCACTTATAGATTACCTACAAGGGCGAACCAATAGTGTTCCGAAGTTATTGGCGAGAGGGCTGCCGTCGTACTGCTTGCGAAATGACGTTCTTTATAAGAAGAACTTTTCACCCATCAGCAGCAGCTACTTGCTGATCGTTCCTTCTTCGCTTCGCCGTGAGGTACTACAAGCATGCCATGACAAACCTACCGCTGGTCAGTTGGGTTACGCAATAACATTAGCGAGGATAAGGCAAAACTATTACTGGCCAAGACTTGCCGGAGTTGTCAAAACTTACGTGCACGCATGTCTAGATTGCCAGCGTCGGAAACCACCATCCATCAAACCAGCCGGCCTGCTACAGCCTGTCCGAATGCCGGTGACACCGTTCGCACAAATTGGCATGGATTTTCTGGGCCTCTTCCTAAAGTCTGCCACTGAAAACAAGTGCCTAATTGTCGCCACAGATTACCTGACTCGATACGCGGAAAGAGGCACTCTGCAACGCGCAACGGCAGCTGAAGCGGCGCACATTTTCGTCGAAGCTATCGTTTTAAGACACGGTGCTCCCGCAACAGTCATCACCGACAGAGGTACTGCGTTCATGGCCCAGCTTTTAGACACCGTTTTCTGATTAAGTGGTACAGCTCACAGGAAAACAACGGCTTATCATCCCCAGACCAACGGGCTCACCGAACGTCTCAACAAGACACTAGCTGACATGAAAATCATGTACGTGGATGTAGAGCACAAGAACTGGGACGACATATTGCCCTACGTCACGTTCGCGTACAACACGGCTCGTCAGGAGACCACTCAGAAAACACCCTTCAGTCTCTTTTACGCACGCGGAGTCACTACAATGTTACACGCGATGCTCCCTGATTAAAATGATGGTAATGAGACGGACGCCGAACAGTTTACCGGGCGAGCAGAGGAAGCCAGACAACTTGCCCGGTTGTGAATAACCAAACAACAAGACGATGATGCCAAACAATACAACCTACGGCACAGAACTGTCACATACAACGTGGGTGACAAAGTGTGGGTCTGAACACCTATTCGTCAGCGTGGGCTCTCCGAAAAGCTGTTGCGAAGGTACTTCGGACGCTACAAGATTCTGCGACGCATCAGTGACGTCAACTACGATGTGGTTCCGGATGGCGTAAATGGTGAGCCAGTCCTCCACGTCAGTGCCATCAGCGCCAGTGAAGATGGGTGGATCGCGGATCCTGGGGACACCGGGACAAGGGGGTGGCATGGGAGAAGGCGTTTGCTGAGAGGCGTCGTGGGACATGGTAGATTGCAGGGTACGTGAGCGTAGTTCCAAGGGCATCGAAGGGGATCGTAGCACTCTCCACCAACTTGTTATGGCGTTTATTAGCCGACACACAGCGAGTATCCACAATGGCGACAGTAACGGCCAAGCACGGACTCTCCGCGCGAGCGGCGTTGTTTTTGGGTAGACCCACTAGAAAGCACTTCAGAGTTCGACCCATTTCAGTGTTCGGTGGCTTCTCTACAATTCAACCAGCTTCAGATTTTTTGTGTGCGCATACATACAAGTTGGTAGGGCCTCCTACCAGTCCCTCCTTAATCCATGATACGTTCCAGACACGTGCATATCCCTTAAAAAGAATCATATTATCGTAAAGCGACAAGCACTCGCCTCCTGAATCGTGCATGGCACTTTCGCTTCACCGGGTGATCCGTAAGAACTATGCGATTGATCTTTATCACGTGAAAAGTAAACGCTGCAAATCTAGAACACTGAAGTCGGAGAAACTACCGTCTTCACTGCTTACAGAATGCACGCTCAGCGCGCTCAATTTCCAGAGGCCGCACCCCACTGCCGAGAAACCTGTCGTGTTCGAACATCTCAAACATAGGCTTTGATTGCAACAAAAAGTTTTCTACACTAGTGGTTATGTCGTCGGTGCTGCTTTCAAAATGATCCCCGCTCGGCTTGCTACGTCGTAGAGTTCTCGCTAAAGTAAGAAAAGCTCCTCCGCATGGCGTGGTTCTTTCTCTTGAAATACGAAAGAGCATGTCATCTTCTCTAATCGTGAACGCTGGTTCTTGAAGGGGTGTGCGCTGCTGGTGTGACATCTGGACTCAGGAGACTGAAACAATGGGACGCATTTTTATAGGCATTGCGTGCATTTGCGCTGATTCTTATACCTGTTTACAAAAATTTATTGTCACAGATGTCAATAATATTTCAACAGAACATTTTCTTCTTAGACTTACAATAACATTGATGACAAAATAGACCTATCGTATGGTCTCTTTTAGTTTAGAAAAAAATATTCACAGTATGTACAGAACACAAAGGCTTCATACCATTCCAGTAACAGGGCACATACACTTCGGCATATCTATGTATCACGACCAACATCACTGATTCAGCTGCAACGCATATTTCTGCAACGACGACAGTACATAAAACAGGAATACAAATCGCCACGTTGACGAACGTACATCTTGCAAGCCCCGCAATAATGTTCAAGAAGCCTTGCACATCTTGCATTGTGGCAAGGAGGAATTCTGTTATGAAAAGAGATTTGATTTTTGTTGACGTACATACCTTTTTGAAGAAGGCACAAACGTTCCAAACTTTTTTCGAGCATAGTTCAGTATTTTGTCATTTTATTTTCTCCACTTATGCGTTGCTGGAAATAGCGTCACATCTCCTGTGGCTATTGTAAGTACCTAAACTTAAGGGCGTGCAAAACTACCTAGGTTTTGCAAAATACTCAGGAGCACTAGATTTTGTCCTCACGAATTTTCTTCTTTAATTTCTCAGGGATGAAATTAATGTATAGACGCGTCTATATATTACAATAAATATTCAGAGATGGATAGAGAAAAACTTGTATTCATGCAGGTCGTGAGGAGTCTTTGTTCACGGAGCCCTTAGTTCAGGGAGCCATGGGCTCGCACCACTCCACATGGCCGCTGAATTATTTGAGGTTGCTCTTGTGGCTCTGAGCTTGTCAGCGCAGTCCCTAGGTGGAATGTGAAGGTTAAGGAGTGTGGCGGTGGCCCAGTGGTTATGGACATTCCCAAGTGCAGTGCTCCACCGTGGGCTTCGCTCCGTAATAGGGCAGCATGAGGGATATTATGTGGGGTGGAAGACAAAAATAATGTAAAGACAGGAGAATGAACTAGTATGAAGCTGGCATCGAGCAACAGCGTGCTTTCAGTCGAGTCAATTGTGTGGTGGCGGGAAGTGCATACGGCTTTGTGTGTAATATGAGTGACGTTTATTGCTTCGTTTGATACATTGATCACCAGTGTTGGACAGCTCATGCGATGGTTCTTAGCTTGTAAGCTCTCAAGCTACCGCATTATCGTGTTCACTGCCTTAGAGAGAGGCGTGTCCAGGCGTCCAGGGGATACGCACCCTGTGCTATAAAGTTGGGTGTACAGTTGTCAGAATGCGGTGCGTGTATTGTATGTGACCATTCTATGCAAAATATACTGACAGGATGTTTTTGAATCAGTAAACACTTTGATTGGTTAAAAGGTTAGTGGAGACAGAAAGCTTTTTTAGTGTTGTGATAAGTCTGTTCAATATTAGAGAACAATATTTATAGAAGCTCTCTAAAAACTAAAAGACATGGCGGAATTGGTACATCATGCCATGCAAGTCTCTTTAGATCCAATGTATTGAATATTGGACTTGCCAGTTTAATCAGGGCTTCATTCATTCTGACCTGGCTCTAGGCACGAACAGAGGGAATGCTATCTACCAATTTTCTGTCACTGCGCTTGCATTGTGCTCGAACATGCAAAGATTGTGGTGTCACTCGAGTGAAGGTTCTCAAATAGAATATGATGTAGTTGCTATGCAAGTCACGAATAAACGCTCGAAGAACATCCGGGGCCATTCTGGAACAGTTCCCGCTTATACTTAAGTGCTAAGAAAACGGAAAATATATCATCACTGAAGCGATTGATGTAGACCAGGTAAGAAGAGTTTCTTCGCGATTGGCAGACTTGAAATCACTCACTACTGTGTCGTGAGAGAGACTTGAGTGAATGTCATTGATGTAAGTGAACTCCCAGTTAGCTTTGCAAAAGAGTTCTGCCTCACGTAACTGTTTAAAGCAGTATCGTTTTCTATGTTTACCTTATGTATTAATCGCCACCTACAGGCTCCATAATTAAAAGGGTACACAAAAAACCGCATTTATCGAAAGATAATACCAGTCGTACACACTCATTTTGGCCTGTCAAGATTCCTTCGCACTTTTTTTTCTTTTTTTTCAGTTTGCCTTACGCTAATAGTGTGCTTTTGAAAAAACTGTGTAGGTGTGTTTTCTGAAAAGCTTCGAGCGATTTATGATATAGATGATACATTACATTTTTTGTTATATTAAATTGTTAATTACCCGTAAATTACAATACAGAAGTTGAACAAAACTCAGCCAGCACATACTTCGCGCACAGCGCTGAAAGAGCGAGGCTGATACCGCTTCTGAATGACGCCACGCCACTACTGTGTTTTTTTGTCATTCCTTCATCTCCGCTTAGATTCAACCACTGTTGCACAAACACCGCGTTTGCCTCTGTGTCAGCGGGAACGGGCCTGCTGGTGCAGAGCCAACTGCGAATTCTTACTCTTTGTTGTAAAGCGTCACTTTCCCCATTTATGTCATGCCAACTAATTGGTTCAACCGTCTAGCTGCGTCCTCATCACTGTTGGCATAGTGCAGTTTTCTTCTTACTGCAGAGTTTCACTCTCGTGACAGTGCGACGCCACATGACCAGCGCTACTTCGTTGGACAGAGATTCCTCCACTATGAATAGCTACGCTGTTAAAAGCATGTTTCGTTTATCATGCCGTCAGATTAATATTGTCAAGCTCGCACTTGGTGACGTTGTGCTGTTTTTTATTGAAGTATAAAATAAATTAATGATTTCTTGCCCCCATTATTTGGTGACGCCTACCCCTTTTCACTTGATTGTCACAAATAAAAACTAGAAAAAACAAATAGCATATATACATATATACAGTCCTTCCTTCATAGGTGAGTGCAAAATATATGGGCAGAACAAACACGTAGTCGCCCCGCTCACTTTTAACTATGGTCCGCTCAGTAGTAGTCACAAATTTTCGTTTCTTCGAAGAAGTGTTCCAGCACCTTCATTGCTTTGCCTTTTGTTTTAGATGGCCATGGGCCTAGTATTTTATCCAACGCAAACGCCCACTCGGGATCTAACGTATGGAATTACTGTTCGAGTCACCTTTGCTGTGTGTCGTGTTTCGGACGTTATATTGTTTGCCCTGCCCCTCAAGCTGCCCACGCAATGATAAAATCTCTGAAGTTCTGCAATTAAAGATTATAACGCGGTTGTTACATAACGAAATGGGATTGGGATACTAAAACTGTATTGTATAACGTGAGTGATAGGTCGTGACAGAAATAACAACACATGCGTGTCACTTACTCAATAATAAACAAAAACACCCACATTAACTACGAGGGCATTAGCTACATGTGCATAGAAAAAAATGGGACAATAAAGGTTCAAAACATAAACAAAGACATATATAAACAAATAAATAAAGAAACGGTGAAGGCTTGTACTAAGCCACCGAAGTGGTGAAAGAGTGTAACCGGCTGATTCTGAAGACTAACCTGCTTGCTTGTTCCTTGTTTCTAGGCCTCAGCTAAGAGATGCAGGTTGTTTCTAGGTTGCTTTTAGGTGATTTTTAAGCTTTTATCTAGATGATCCTAGGTTGTTTTTACGTTTATTCTCAGCGCAGAGACGCTACAGTTATACCACGCACATCGCCTGGCACAAAACGGGCCCGTCGTCATTGGCGTTGGCCTTGCATACCTTCAAGCTCTTATCAGGGCTGTAGTTGCCTTTCATATTTCTTAGTATTCTCTCATTGTACTTACTCAGGTTCTTCGGCTCACCACTGCCACTTCCTAACAATTGTTTAGAATAGGTTGTTTGGTTATAGCCTGGGTACCATAATACATACCCACTCGAGGGGACTGGTCAAGAAGACGTATAGTGTTTTATGAATGATGAGTACGGTATATTGCTTTCCAACAAAAATATTGTGAAAGAAAGAAAACATTGCAAAACTTAACAGTTGAATTCCTTCCTTCTAATGGAACTTGTGTGCAGTATGATTTGGCTCGTTTCTGTGGCACTTACTCGCTTACATATATGATAGGTTTCTGATAAGTGAGCAAAAAATTACTGTGAGACATAACTGCTTATTGGGCTACGTGTTACCTTCCTACTATTTAGGAGACCAGAGCTGAGAAGGGGCTTGACTCAATATTGGTGGCACATAACCATTCGTAATGGGGATAAAACTTTGATACGATTTGTGCATAAATTCATTAGCTAAAAAGCTTCGCGGTTAATGAATAAACAAGTATTTGTATTGTGGGTTGCCCAATTATTGAAAAAAAAACTTTTTGGGTGTCCTGCAGCTTGATGACCCAGCCTCAGGTCTGAATATGTATTTGACTATGATTCATAATCGTCAGTAAAACTTTGAGGTTAATGCCTCAAGACACCTAATCACAACAATGCGGTCGAACAATTTGGATAATTGGCCTCTATATTTTGTGAAATCTTTTGTTCGAATTGTTCTATAAGAAAGCTCCAAGCAGTGGACAGTGTAGACTGAATCAAAAAAAGACAGTTAGGTAAGGCATTAGAAACGCTGTTCGGATTGTTTAGCTCCTGAATATGAGCATTGTGCCCACGCACTTTGCGCACATTTTTTTTCACCATTGCGTGCCATTCCTATGGTGGGGTGAGTGTGGAGAAACTTGTGTGTGTTAAGCGTGTTACTAATGGTCGGTTGCATGCTGCCTTCTTGGAGAGCTGTGAACTCAACAGCGAACATGCACAGCGCATATTAAATCTTTTCTTGGCGCACTTCGGTGACTTTGAGCGTATCTATCTATCTATCTATCTATCTATCTATCTATCTATCTATCTATCTATCTATCTATCTATCTATCTATCTATCTATCTATCTATCTATCGATCGATCGATCAATCGATCGATTGATCTATCTATCTATCTATCTATCTATCTATCTATCTATCTAACTATCTATCTATCTATCTATCTAGCCGCTTACGACCTTTAGCTGTCCTGGCCGTTTAGGTAATGGTCTTAAAACCAAACTTGGTGTGACATAACATGACTGTACACTAGTCATAACATAAAAATCATGACATGGATTTCATGAATGTCATGATTTACATTTCATGGTCCTGCAGCTCTTGCGGTTGTTTCTTTCACATAGCATGTTATGAAACTGGTTTGGTATGACATGACTGCATAACGAACACAAGCGACAGACCCTAAAATGAAAAACATGACATGCGTGTCATGTAACAACATGACTACATGCCAAGCTCACGATGCACTCGCGACCGTTTCGCTAGCGTCACATATACCAAATTTGGTATTACGGTACGTGAATAGATGACGAAGGTATACGTGACTGGTACAATTGTGATAATCATGAGATGCGTGTCATGTAACAACATGACTACATGCCACATTCATGATGCGCTGGCGGCCGTTTTACTAGCTTTACTTATACCAAATTTACGGGTAGTGAATGGATGACAAAGGTATCATACAGGTGCAAACATGACAAACGTGAGATGCGTGTCATGTAACTACTTGACCACATGCTACGCTCATGATGCGCTCACGGCCGTTTCGTTAGCTTCACATCTACCTAGTTCGGCTTTACGGGACGCGAGAGGACGACATAGGTGAATGACACGTCCAAACTTGATGATCATAACATGCGTGTCATGCAACAACATGACTACGTCCCACACTGGTGATGCATTCGTGACCGATTCGCTAGCTTCACATATGCCAAATTTGTTATTACATCACATGGGTAGATGAAGGAAACATGTGACTGCTGCAAACATGATAATCATGAGATGCGCATCATGTAAGAACATGAATAAATGCCACATTCAAGGCGCCTATACACTTCGATGTGACCCGGTGCGCGTGCGCGCCGGCATTCGTTTTATTGCGTTACGCCGGCAATACCGCGCCAGGCGCGATATCCCCCGAGTAGAGATCAGTGGAACTACCCATTGACCTCCATTGTGGATCTGCCTGGCATATACTGGCAGGCGGTGCTGCGTTCCTTTGACGCATGCGTGTTTGAGCGCACATGGCGTCGCTCCGCCACGTCTATTATTTTACGCCAATTGCCACCGGGCTGCGCCGACGGACGCTGGTCGCGCCAGTCACGTTTCGCTAGCGTGGCGTCGCAGTGCCCAGCTTGCGTGTGCGTCTACGTTGCATCGGATTATATTTGGCCCTTCATTACGCACTCGCCGCCGTTTCGCTATCTCCACATGTACCGAATTAGGTATCACGAGAAGTGAATAGACGACGAAGGTAAGTGACACGTGCAAACCTGATAATCATATTATGCATTTCATGTAAAACATGACTACAAGCTACGCTCATAGCGTTCTTGCAGCCGTTTCACTAACTTTATATATACCAAAGTTGGAATCATGCGATCTGAATAGATGACGAAGGTAAACGACACATCCAAACACGATAATCATGACATGTAAGGTATGTACGGCACAACTTACCTCCGTCTCGTAACTTTGTCCTGATTTTAAACTGACCTATCAACCTTCCTCATTCGTGCTTCGCATATCATCGATTCCCACTATACGTGGGTTCTGCAATTTTTTTTTAGTATTACACATTTAGTGGGCCACGTAATCAAGTAGAGGAGGTGACTTTTAATATCCCGTCAAACGGGTTTGCAAACCTCGCCAGCAATTGCTAGTGCCTATCAACTGACTACATTCCTTCTGTAGGGTTTCTAAAACGAACATCAATAGCACTGGCAGTGAATAATGCTGCCGGCTGGAGAGTAAAGCCCATTGTCCTGATTTTGAAGTGACCTATCCACCTTCCTCATTCGTGCTTCGCATATCATCGATTCTCACTGTACGTGGGTTCTGCAATTTTTTTATTATTATACATTTAGAAATAAAGTTACAATATAGTCATTTCTTATTCTTGTGTGCGTTAAGTTACGGCAATTCGTTATTTCCGATTAACTGTCCGCTTTAACTTCTTCATGCGTACTGCCAAATATTTTCAAACTTTTCTATTTTTACTTCATTTCAATTTGTACCTTGAAAACTACTCGAATAATATTTGCAATTTAATAGAGTGCATTGCAGATGGTTTTTTCATTTCATCCGTGAATATTTTCTCGACCTGCGTTTTGTTTTTTCCACGTTCCTGTAAAACATTTATTGCGAGTTTCCGCCTGGTTCTTCTGTTTTCGGTTCTTTGTGCTGCAAAGTAGCGCAATACATCGGCCTCACTGGAACTCTTCACGACTACTCTTAGCCTTAATGAATGAAAGAGTCTTTCGAACCCACAAAATCTAGGAGGGCATGTGCACTCTAGCTGCGTTGTCAAAAGTAGAATGCGATAGTGCTATCGGGGCCCATTTAGTTCTTGCGTATTAAGTGTCTTCTAGTGACGAAAGCCGTGCTTCTGGTAACGTGCAACAATAATTTACTTAGAGAGAAACACTTGTTTTCCTCTGTAAATTCCTTTTAGTTTCTTACACCTTTTTTGTCTGTGTGAATAATAAAAGCACAGAATGCGGGTCGCTGACTCATTATCACGTGACCCGCATGGCGCTACCTTAACTTCTTCCACTTCGTCCTCGCGAAAGCGCTGCACCAACGCTCCTCAAGAAGACGATATAAAAGGGGATTTAACGCGTTGCACTTGCCTTTTGGTAGCTTGAGGCGGCTGCATAAGGGACCGCTGCAGTTTTAAAATGCGTTTTTGTCTTCGTTGCAGTTTCAAAGAAGAAATTCCGGGTGATAAGTGTGTTACCAGCCTATCATTCTGCTTGTACCTCTTTCACATAGACGCACGATTAAGAGAGAGTACCGAATTGTGGGTATGAGTCATGGGGATTCAGGAAGAAGAATGCGATGGCAATGGTCACAAGCACCGACTGGCGCAGCAGGAAACGAGTTGTGGTACGTTTCGTTCGTTCTGAGAGCTCTTCTCTTTCTAAGCGCCTGTAAGCATATCACGGTCATTGTTCGTTGCAGGTGAACCCTTCCACTTGGTCGCTGCAGTTATAGTAAGCTGAAGAGACCGCTACGTTCTTCTGATAACGACGGTGAGGTACAAGGTAACATTAAGCATGATCATTCTGTGAGGATGTAAAACTTGACCCAGTGCTCTTGAAGATCGGCACCAGGTGAACCTTCCAAAGACTACTAATTACAAATATATCATTTGGTGCCCTCGCACTAGCAATATTGTGCTGGCTTTCAAGGAACTTGTGATTTGCTTGAACGGTTGAACTGCCAGGTGTACACGTTGCGGAAAGTTTTCAGAGTTATCAAAGAGAATGAACGGCAAGCACCTCACAGCACCACAGTGTCGCTCATCTGACGTAAATTGAACGCAAGACGCAGGATATTTGGAGGAGCTTCACTCTGTTGTAAGCACTATGTGGAATGACTTCTTCCCTGTCCTAGAGAGCTGCATCAAGAAAGATGTGATGCCACATGAAAAGGTAAAAGAAAGTAATGTCACGGATGATCCAAGCATCACAGTCCCTGATAACCAGCAAAATTCAAACTTGGGAGATGCCTCCTCTGGGGTTTCTATTGTATATAAAAATTTAGGCCCATCTCCCACATATACCTTAAGCTCCAATGCAGCAGGCAGAAGTGATCCGCCTTCAGACTTGGATGGTAGTTCAGCGACTTGCGAAAGCGAACAGATGTCCAGCATTTTAATGGACTACAATGTTCTCGGCTCGCGCAAAAAACACGAGAGCGAAAAGTCTGTGCTGAATTCTGCCGGAAGGTTCAAGTGGTCAACACTCGATTCAGCAACCATGTTCCAACTACCAAAGGAAAAACAGCGATTACCACCACGATCGTCCACTACTGTTCCTTCAGGCCCACGTCGCAGCGCTGCAAGCTCTGTTGCCAGTCCCGTCAGCACCAAAGCGCTGAATCTTTTCCATCGACCTAATGACAACATATTCCAGAAAGGTTCGGGGGAGCGTGTCACCCGTCAGACCAAAGAACCCAACACATTCCAGCACAGTGCCGATAAATTGCAGAAGTCTGCGGAATGCGGAGGCCCTGAGAGTAGCTTACCAGAGGAAACGTTTCTTCACCTTGACTCGTGCGTCTATTCAGACGCAAGTCAAGCCCCGTTAGCAGGTACTCTGGAGGGAATACGGAATGTTATGCTTTTTCTCGAATCTTTCCCTAGAACGTCGAAGTATTCTAGCAAAGACCCGACGGAAAAAGCTGGCGAAACTCATGAAATGAAGCGAGCTGTGGCAGTTGCATCGGAGCCGGCGAACGATATGAAGGTAAATAACACCCAAAAAGCCGACTCGCATGTACACGCTACAGATCATTCACATTTAAGTCCTAGTCAACCTCCAAGTGTGGTTCCTGTCGAACACCATGCGGAGGCACCGAGGCTGGGCAAAGCAGGAGCGACTGCACCGGCTCCAGCTCCAGTTGCGCATCCTCCACAAGGGCCCAGAGCCGCATCCCACCACGACGCCTCCGAAAGCGCTGCGAAGTCGGCGGGACAGCAATCTCTCGGGCAGCGTCTACTACAATGTCTTAAGTCCTCCGTAGCACCAGGACACAGGAAGCCTATAGCCGCAGTGATGACGATCTTTTTACTGGTGGTAGTGGTGACTGTAACCTGGAACTTCGACTACACCTTTCCGTCACCCCCGTCCGATAGCAAAGACACTGCAGGACCCTTCAAAGGCAGTACGAATGAGACTGAATTTGATGAGCTCACAGGTGTTCCTCTGGGGCCTTTCGGAATATTATTCACTGATAATTCGATATTAGACATTAATGAGGAGATATGAGCGATTCAAGTGATATTTACTGAAATCTCAATCTTTATTCACTGTGCCTAACTACGCATTGCTCATGCTTGGAACCACGAAGTGTAAAACTCTTAATTACGTTTACGTTTTCGAACTTTTTCGCTTTTATTCCTAAATACCATGTGCCAATATTTCTCTATTCAGCAACTGCTATCGTAAGTTTTGCAATAAATGTCTTTCTTGCAATGCGCTACACGTTTCTCTATGCGCTGTGCTTTATTGCCGGTTCCACTAATCATAAAAATTTTGCACCTGCCACTTCAAAGACAATCGACGTTAGGCGAATCTTGTGAATGAATGGCAAATGTGAATGAATGACGAATGTGAGATGATTGTTTTCTTCAGCGAAATGTAACGACATAGCGCTAGATATATGCACAAATCTTGCGCTAACACAAGTGCATTGAACAGTCGCGTATAATTTATATAGCCAGTTGTTTACTGCAGCGGATGACGCTGAGCTACACTATGACCTGAAACCTGTGGGAAGCCTGTTTTATAAAGGTGCATATGTAAGATTTATTAATTAGGATAGCTAGAACCGCAACCACAGTTAAGATTTGACCGGCAGTAAGCCTGTGTGTAGTCTTTTTGTGAACTGGTGTGGAGACCTGCCGTGATTTCGAGGTAGAACATTTGACCTCAATGCAGAATGCTTGAGTTAGATTCCTTCTGAACCAT
Source organism: Rhipicephalus microplus (assembly GCF_043290135.1). Taxonomy (NCBI): domain Eukaryota; kingdom Metazoa; phylum Arthropoda; class Arachnida; order Ixodida; family Ixodidae; genus Rhipicephalus; species Rhipicephalus microplus. The sequence goes on from NW_027464588.1 coordinate 17,076,345, forward strand.
CAATTTTCGTTATTCGAATTCATCGAGTGGCGGCTGTCAATTTCCGCTTTTTCAAAATGTCTCACATTTATCTGGCAGTAAAGAACTCCGAAAAGCAAGAGGTTCATTTCAAAATAAATTTGAATAGTTAAGGTAGAATGGTGAACGAGATCGAATCGACGAATGTTTGAATTGGCAGCGCGAGGACGATAAATAACAAGCATGAGGAGAAGAGGGCGAGACAACGATAACTAAATGTGTGTTGCTAAAATGAAGGAAGTGATGAAGACCACTTCGTTTTCTTTCGTGTTAAGCCTCACGAAACTTCCCCACCCCTTTATATACCAAACAATACTATACTACATTGTACTATGGTACTTTATACTATACTACACAAAAGAATGCTATGCTTTACCCACTCACAGCCTTGTTTGCCTCCTGCTTCCTATGAATTTCCCTATCCTCGCGTTACTATATTATGCATAGTTAGAGTAAGCACGAACAAGCATTTTCTAGAATGTATGAAAAATTATCAGTTATTCATTCACTATGGGTTTCTTTTAAGATGTATCAGTAATGCATTTACAGGGTGAGGCCAAACTAATCCAAAAAATCTTTATTTCTATTGTTTGTCGATTCTACTAGCTAATTACTTGCAAGTTAGCTATTTACTTGTTTAAGATTGATTATATCTTGTCTCCCCAAAGTGTTTAAGTCAAGCCAAAGTCATGCAAGCAATTTCTACAAAGTGTTGAATATTGATTGACTATTTATTTGATATTGATAGGATACTGTGCAGGTAATAATTGCTTATATATTTTGTATTTTAGGCCTTGGCTGTGTATTTTCGTCATACTAAGCACACTCTAACAGGTTCTAGTATTTTAAGGTTCTCAATCGATTATCAATTGCAGTAGGGTTGACAGGCGGGCTAGTTGGTACAAATTCATAATGGAATAATTGGAAGCGCAAACCAACGGGACAACAAGAGAAGAGACAAACAAGCGCAGACAAACAAACTGCGTTTGTTTGTCTCTTCTCTTGTTGTCCCGTTGGTTTGCGCTTCCATATGTTCCATTATCAATTATCAATAAGCTGTTCATACCTTATCGATTAGCATTTCCTATGCATTTATGGCTACTGTAGAAGCTGCTTCGAACATACGCACCTGCAGTGATACATGCCTGTCAAAGTGACATCTAGTTTTTTTTTTTTTTAGTGACGGATGGGCTAACGGCCAGCAGTAAAAGCTCAGCCGTTCAACATAGGAGCCATTATATTCACGAGCCCTTCCTGTCATAAGGACAAGCGAAGCAAGGCGGGGCGTGCTTGGCGAACAAATTTTAGCAATGGAATTGTTTAGTACGACACTATTTCATGCAGAGCAATCAAACAATACTATCAAAAACATGTGTGTGTTTTTCTCGCCCGCTTTTTCGTCGTATTTTTATTCGGCCTCAGATCACGTATGCAAGTTGTCTAATGTAGGATGCAACATTATGATTACGACTGAGTTAGCAAGTACATGTTTAGTGAGAAAGAAAAAGCAATAGAAAGAAAGAAAACAGAGAACTTAAGAGAAGAAAAGCTGGAAAATACCGAAAAACAGACTCAAAAATGATAAAAATATCAGCAAGGAGGGAGAAGAATCAAATAAAGGGATATAAAATGAAGAGAGAGAAACAAATGAAACAAAAAGTAAGCGAGAAATAGAGAAAGAATGGAAATAAGAGAAGGTAGAAAGCGCGATAAGAAAAAAAACAGATAGACTTGTTTATAGGCAGACATCTGTTATTAGGCCTACATTTGATCTTTCCAGCAAGAGAGAAAAGCCTGTTTAGCTTGTTAAAATAATATGTGTTAATATTTTCTTAGTTATGTTAAAAGCTTTTCTGCCCACCAAATCCTTCCTTCGACACACACAAGTAACGATGACACTAGCCACGCAACCACCAGAAACCCATATATATATATATATATATATATATATATATATATATATATATATATACAATTGCAGCAAGGAAAGGAAGTAACGACGCTGGCGCCGGTACAGTAAAAAAAAAAGAGTACGACACACCTTGGTTTTTGAATGTTTGTATGTGGACGTATCGGCTGGGCTGGTGGACCAGCCGTTGTCAAACTAATATATATATATTATATAAGCACACATATGCAAAGTGCTCGTTTGATGGCACATTTATAAAATAATACGTTCGGCGTAGAGGTGAAGCGAGTGACGCAGTGATGTAGGCAGATTTTTTTTTCAGGTGTGCGGAGAGAAGTTGGGGGGGGGGGGGGTCCGCTTGTTTGAAATTGAGGCCGGACAAGCAAATATGGTCATCATATTGGGCTCCCGATGCCAGGCCTAAAAAAAATTTCGTATGCTACCGCCTGGCTACGCAAGTGAAGTGATGCCAAACTGATTTCTTTACTTAGTGGTTTATACACTTTACAGCACTAAAAAATGCGGCCGAAGGCCCCAACACCCAGCTGTTAACGTTACATAAAGCCAATGATAGACAAGTACCAGTATGAAGGCAGTTGCAGCTCCGCCCCAATGTTTTTCGAACTAGGTACTGTTGCAGAAAGGAGCGTTTAACAGCAAAAGCACACTGGCACCGCAGTGGTGACCGAGACAGCAAGAGGGTATGCAGGCGGTAATAGTAGAGGTAATTTAGTCCGATACGGCTATAAATGAATACGGTAAATAAGCAAGAGCAAATCATTTCTCTTTTGATAGCGCGACCACTCAACAATGTCTTTGGAGAAAAAACAATGACCCAGCTGTTCGAGAACTCAACAATTTTCACAAGCTGTGAACAAGCGTAACGTTGGGTTTGAAAACGCCCACACCGATGTTAGACTGTAATTGCCCACACTGTAAGCGCATTAAATGTAGCTGGAAATGCCAATCACCTGCAAACTGATGCATGCCCAGTCTTTTGTCCAACGAGCGAACAGGTTTACAGATAGCTGAAGACGTGTTTACGTTGTGTTTGTTCCATCCAGCAGCAAAATCCACAACATTGCGCTCTTTCAAGATCAGTATACACTAACCTTCATCACGAATAAGTAAAAACGCAAATCTGTGACACACAAGTACGATCAAAACATAGCACACAAGCTCGCATGTTTATGTGCTCACCGGCCACAAACCATATGAATAAGAGTTGTCTGAACGCGAAACTAGTTTTGCCGCAAGAAAACGTCGAGCAGTGGCAGCTCAGGCGTCAGCGCAATTCTTTTAGTGTGTTCTCCAAACAATATTTGTAAAAAGTTGAGTTCAATTTTTATTTAGTGCTAGAAAACATAAACATTGAATAATAATCACTTTGTAAATTACATAGCTTGCTATACTAGAGCCACATTTGTCGTGCGGGCGCAGATGGCACAGATTTGTCATTCTGCCCTCAAACTACACGTCGAAGCGTGCTACTAAGTTTTACGGCTGATGAAAGGCGCATCTTGGTCAGCTTTTTTTTTGCTCTGATTAATATATATATATATATATATATATATATATATATATATATATATATATATATATATATATATATATATATATATATATAGTCTAGTAGATCCTCCGTGAGCGGTCACAACGTGGTTTATTTCGACGTTTCGGCCTAGAGTCTGGTCTTCAACAGGATTAAAGATACAGTTTGTCGGTGCTCAGCTTTATACAATCTCAAATCAGAGGGCAAGGAAAGAGGGAAAAAAGGAAAGAAAAAAAGAAAAAAAAGGAAGGAAAAAAAAGAAGAAAGAGAAAAATAATATACGATGGACGCCCCTCGGGTGCCCCCCTTCCACTTTTCCTTCCACTTCCCCCCCATCTCTCTCCCCCCTCTCCCCTTCACCTTTCTGATGTCAGTGGTCTGTGTATGTTTCCGTTCACTAGCGCATTCCTCCGGATCAGACGGCCCCTCCTGGCACTAACGGTTCGGTGTGGGGCAAAAAAGAGCTTTTCAGGAAGTCCTAAGCATTTAACTACTCGGGGTCCCGTAAACAATTCGTCGTAGAAGGACGGGGGCCGCGTATTGTGGCAGAAGCTGGTCAGCGGGCATTTTAGGAAGTTCTAAGCCTTTAACTACTCCGCGCCCTGTCAACATTTCGTCGTAAAAATAGGGGTGCCCCGTATTTCGGTATGCTGTTCAAGCGCGTGCAATGCGAATTCCTTGCCTGCTTCTAAATTACGTGGGTCGTGGGGGCCTCCCGGCTGTGCACATGGTTGCTGTTGGGCATGTCGTGCATGGCACAATTGATTGGGTAGTAAGATAAAACAGAGAACAGACGACAGCTGCACTTAGGAAGAGTAGTTACACTTGGAATTGTTTTGGGTTGTCCAGTGCCCTTCGCAGCTGCAGTGCCGTGAACTCAGTTACTATTTTCATTGTTGCCGTTATTGTTTTCTAATGCTTTAATTGCTGCAAGTGTACCATGATTCTCATTTATTCCTCTATCGAGGGTGTTAAATCGGTGGATAAGGTATGACTCTCGTTGTTCACGTTCTCGATTTGATTTAAATCCCGTCTCTAAGAGCGTTACTGATAGTTTGTCGAATGCATGGTCGGGAAGATTGAGATGTTTTGATAGAGGTAGACTTGGGGCTGATTTCGCATGAGCTCTGTGGTTATTGAAGCGAATTCTAAATGGTGTTTCTGTTTGTCCGATGTACTGCATACCAAACACGTTGCATTCGAGTAGGTACACCATATTAGAGGAATCGCATGTTAGGTTTCTTCGTATGTTAATCGAAAACTGGGATTCCGTGCTGGTTGCTTTGTCTGTTTCTCGCATCGCCTTACATACAAGACATCGTGGCTTTAAGCAAGGGCGGCATGAATTATTGGGGGGTGATGTGTTAATTTGGGAGTGGACAAGGGTGTCTTTGAGGTTACGTGGTCGTCGGTAAACGACGCCTGGAGCGGATGGGAATGCGCGTTTCAGACGTTCACTTTGTTCCAGAATGTTGTAATGTCGTTTAAAGATTTTGTTTACATTGGGGAAGTTTGTGCCGTAAGTCAAGCAGAGGTTTGTTCGTTGTGGGTCTTCTCGTGGTGGTCGCTTCATAAGTAAGTCTTCACGCTTTAGTTTTCTCGCTTTTTGAACCGCGTCATTAATTACATGTGGGGGGTATTTTTGTTGCTCGAGCATAAGTTTTAGCCTCTGTGAGCTCGTGTCAAAGTCAGCGTCTCTAGAACAGATTCGCTTAAACCAGTGAGCCTGGCTGTATGGGATACTGTTTTTGCAGTGGCGTGGGTGACCGCTTTGGTAATGAAGGTATTCTTGTCGATCCGTTGGTTTGCGATATAGGGTTGTAGAGAGCTTCTCTTCTTCTATCGTTATGGTAACATCAAGAAAATTTACGGTAACTTGCGAGTATGTGTGTGTGAAGTGTATGTTCGGATGTACAGCATTGTAAGTGTCTATAAAGCTGAGAAGTTCGTCCTCGCTGTGGGTCCAAATAAGAAAGATGTCGTCTATGTATCTTCTATATACCATTGGTTTCAAGGAACTTTGTGCAAGAAATTCAGATTCTAGCTTTCCCATAAATATGTTGGCATAATTAGGTGCCATTTTGGTGGCCATAGCGGTCCCGCTGATTTGTCGAAAATACTCTTGGTTAAACTCGAATGAATTTAATTCGAGGACCATCCTCGTCAATGTTGCAATGGCAGAGAAATCTGGGGTGTTAGATTGTCTATGGCTTGTGTACATGTTTTGTAATGCAGCTATGCCGTCATCGTGAGGAATATTTGTATATAATGAAGAGACATCAAGAGTAACCAAGTACGAGTTTTTCGGCACACAGATACCCGCAATGTCTCGAAGAAAATGTATGGTGTCTTTTATTCACGACGCGAGGGTGCATGGAATGTGACTTATTAGTTTGTCCACGTACCCTGATATGGGTTCAGTTATTGTACCGATGCCTGATATGATTGGTCGACCTGGGTTACCGGGTTTATGAATTTTTGGGAGGATGTAGAAGCGACCTGGACGAGGGTATGCTGCTTGCATCAGTTTGTGGTCAGTGGTGGTTATCTTTTCTGCGTCCAACAGTTTCTTTAGTTCTGTTGATACGATACGTTTGTATTCGTCTGTCGGATCACCTGAGAATATATACATATATATATATATATATATATATATATATATATATATATATATATATATATATATATATATATATATATATATATATATATATATATATATAAGGGTAGGGGGCTCCTTTTGCACGTATTTCGGTGGTGCTTGATCTGCTTTGACGTCCTTCCCTAGTGAACGGAGTGTGTGGGCTTTTTTTTAATATCCTTATTTTGCACGTGTTTCGGCATTTGGTCCGCTTTGATGTGAAAACACTAAATGTTGCTGCTGCGTGTGTTAGGCACTTGTAGTAGCTGTATTCTCAGGCCTTCTGTGTTCAGCCAGCGCTGCTGTTTTATTATCTCCTGATGCTAAAATAAATCCGTGTTTTGGTTTTGTGAAGTTTGACACAGACAACAAATAAAATATAATCTGGTCTATAAAAATCAATATGGACGGCATACATATTTGTGTGTGGTGTCCTACAGGGGATTACTCGTTGCAGGACGAGAGCATTTACAATGGTTCCTCCATCTGTTGCTTTGCTTCCTTACAAACTTAAGACTAATACAGTTGCTCCCCCGTTTTCGAACATGTCGGCCATCTTGTTCCGCTTGGTCCTTTCGGGGAGTAACAGTTGAGCTGAAGGACCTAAAACAGCCGTTGCTCCCATTTCAGCTGTTTTTGGCTTAGAGTGTAAATACTGCCAGATAAATGAGCTTCATTGAATGGTGCTTGACTACAACTGTTTTTAACCCTACGTGACGGCTCTGTGATACAGCTACGTATGTGCTGTTCATGAGATTGGATAGCCAGCACTTCAACGCAACTGATGTTTCACGAACATTACAGTCTACTTGAAAATCAGTTCCGAGACATAGCGTGGCTCTGTGTTAGAATGTTTGATCAAAATGCGAAATGGTTGATTCAATTGCGGCTGAGACCATGGTATTTATTCCGTGCGCTCATTGGGCCAACGCTGCCAATGTCAGCTTTAAGGGGCGAAGCTCCTTAGAGCTGATCTAGTTCGCGCTCATCGTGCCTTACCAAACACAACCCGTAACTGAACACCTGCACAACGTGTAAACAACCAACTACGTGTGTAATCAACTATGCAACAGCACTATACATAACCACTTGTGGCATCTCTCTGTCCATCCGACCACCAATCGATACGTCATTCCGCCTATCTGTCCAGCTGTTCACCCATATACCTCCTACCATTCGTGCATACGTCCGCCTGTCCATCAGTCCATGCATACATCCACCGGTCCGTCCGTCCGTGCGTAGGCTCGTCCAATCATCGGTCCTTTATACTAGTCGGTGACTTCAACGTAGACATTATGGGCCTTAGGGCCTATAGCTCCGCCATCTCGTTGTCATTCACTTCGTGAAGATGTACTAATGTTTTTCTTTACACTCTCGTGCTAGTATTACAAATGTGTGCTCGTGCCATTCCTTAGTTTATATAGACTCTCAATCGCTTTCAGTGCATTGCGCTTAACTGCAGTTATCTCGAATCGGCTTGAGGGCTGCATCGTAGGTGTACATATTTATTGTTTATAAAATTTGATAACCATCACTGCATCTCCAATAGACACTTCACGAAGATTACGGTCTATTGGAAAAGCAGTTGAGAGACCTGACATAGCTTTGTGGTAGAATATTTGGCCGACACGCAGAATGATTGGGTTCGATTGCTGCTGTGACCTGGCATTTTTTTTCTTTACGTTCGTCGGATCTACACACAGCCGATGTCAGCTTCTTCTTAATGCTCACGCTTTGAAATTAGCCATGTATGTTTTTACCATTCCCGGTTAGATATGAAGTGTCAATTATATGTGCACAAATACCCACATACACTCCCGCGGGTATGTGCTATTGTCTGGCGGAATGTGTTTGATGGCATATGCGACAAAATTGAGACAATATTCATCTCATGACCAGTGAGTCATATTCGTCAAACCTTCTTACCTTCTCATACCAATTTTGTTTCACCCCAAGGTAAAAGGGTGATCATGAGAGCACCCAAACGTATGCGGCTGGCTAGATAAACAGACAGATACCTAGACAGACGCCAAACATGCATGACAGTACGCAAATACAAGCTTCGCATTTATTAAAAAATCGTGGGATTCTCTGATCCTTGCAGTTGCTGATCCTGGCGCAGACTCACCAACTGTTTCCTTCTCGAACACGCTCTGGCGATGCCCCACGTTACCTCAGTGACCTATCACCAGAGAGCATCACTGGAAAGAGGCAATCGGGAGTTTGGTACACCACCCTCAACTAAAGAGTGCCCTGGGGCCCGATAAACTTGCGGAACGCCACCCTGCTGCCACTCCAACTTAAGCGTTGGTTGCGGTAGCGGCTGCGTGGACCCCCCGGTGGCTTAAACACTACAGGAGCTCTCAGTGAACGATTGACTAACTTGACTGATTAGTCTCCTCTGTGCAGCCTTCCCGAAGAATACGCTGATAATATTGGGCGACAAAATAAAGGGAGTACTAGTTAGAAGAACCACAAATCTTTATTCCGTGTGAAGCTATGCGTTTAAGGCTGCTGATATAAATAATGAGAGCATCACTGAACCTGAGCGTTGAACAAAGCTCATTGTGTAAATATTACATGAGCAGTCGAGCATGTTCTGCAGGCACGTAGAATACAATCTATCTTCATTCATATCGCAACAATGGCGGGAGTCAACGAGGTGCCGGAGTTGATAAAAGTAACCATCCCATAGCATCGTCTCCCTGGTATATTGCGTCTGTATACGCTTCTTCAGCACATCGTGCAGGAAAAGTCGCGTCGTCTACGTAAGCGCACCCATATACATAAGTATGTAAAAAAGAATCGGGGCTTCTATGTAAACATTGTGGGGTTTGCTCGCTGCGCTGTAAGAAATGTTCGTACAATCAGGGAAAACATTTCTGTATTGAAATATGGCGCTTGTACTGGAAACATTAACAATGTGCGCTACTATACTAGGTGTACAGCAAACACGAGGTACATACGCGAGCTGTCGAGAGCGATAAATTCTATATGCCTGCAAAATGAGTGCGACAAGCGTGTCGCGAAAAAAAATGAAGAAACCTGGAGCAGCTTTGAGCTCGCGGCGATGTGTAAAGGAGACAGTGTGGATTCTTAATGCTTGCTAAACAGCGTTTCCTGCTGGTTGCCGACGGCGCACAGGAGGGGAGAAACTGTCGCCACATTTTCTCTGCGCTCTGGTTTCTCTCTGTATTGGTTCCGTCCTAATACCTACCGCCGTCACAACGTTGCCTTAGGGAGTGCGTAAAATATGTAGCACACTCAACTAAAACTCCTTCCCTCATGGTACATGTCCTAAGAGCATGTAGGAGATAGTGACCTTTCGGTGGACGCACGTTCAGCATAAAAAAGGATCTGCTCGTGAGGTAACATTGCGGGAAATATTACCGCGATTGAGCTGACAGAGGACCACTGATGAAATTATTCGTGTGCTTTCGCTTAGATGCTGTGCATTGCGTAGACACATTTGTTGCAGAGAAAAGGCTCACACATATGTTGACCGTATACGAAGCGTTATTCCACACAGTTGCTTTGAATAACCAGCGGTTTTCCTTTTTGGCAGCCGTGACGTCTCAGAATTCTTTCTGAATACGATGCACGTTACGTGTTAGCCAGTGGAGTATTTAATAAAGAGCCATTTTGACACTTCCATTTTTTAATTTAAATGCATAACTTAACCGGAACAGTCAACATTACAGTCGCCATATCAATTTCTGAGTATTTTGATATGTTCCAGATTAGGTACCCTACATTCGGCCATGCACTACATTCGGTACTGTGGGAAACGCTTCTTTAGACGCTCGTCATGGAGAATACACACAGAGGATATTACTTGTGCTCCCAAGCAAGTACCCAACTGTGCTCGGGAGCACAGTTGAGTACTTGCTTGGGAGCATTGATGAGTACTTGCTTGTAAATGCTGATGACTGGTTAGGTTGTGCAACGAGTGTCTACAAGGTAACTAGTCCCCCGTGTGCTGCAGGGTAGCTAGTCCTCGCAAGGGCATCTGTGCAAGCAGGTGTTAGGTGCGTAGCGACACAGCGGGTCCGAGCTTACAGGGAGGGCGTCTTCACTCTCTCTCACGCTTAGCCGTGCGTGTTTGAGCCATGTCCGTAGAGAAGGGGATCCTGGGGCTGGAGCCGACACCGGGTGATTGGACCTTTAAGGGTCCTCGGCAGAGGCAACACACCCCTTTGGCCCCAGCTTCACGCAGACGGCCCCCCTGGGCTTACCCACCCAGGGGAAATTGGCAATCGCCATTTCCTGTTTCTCTCTCCCCTCGTTTTTGTCTTTTTCTACTACTTTTCATCTTTCCTGTCCCCTATTCACTTCTGTATACTTCCACATTTCTCGGCGGCAAGGAATAACCTTCTGTGGTTGAACAGTCTTGGTTCATCTTATATAGTTACAGCGGTGGTGTACCGCTGGCGCTGGTAGACTAGTCATCGCACGATTCCTGCCATGTCCTCTTGTTATGCTCGGTGGTGAGCAGCTGGCACCGTTGCCGAAACAAAAACAACTACTATTTTAAGTACATCATTTCCCCAAATCGGTCATACCCTAAAAAAGGGTACGCATAGAAGCACCACTGCAATTTATTTTTTCAAGACGTCCGAACATTTTTCAAAGTATGCCTTGTGCGCAGAGAGGTGTCAAATGAAAATCCAGAAGCATTTCACCATTTCTGATGGCAAAAAACTTCACTGAAAAACTAGGATAAGGTGAGAAGGGGACTGAGATGGTTAGTGGCGATCTACACTTTGAGCTCAAAGAGGCAATGCAGCAAGTAAACCTCTCCAACTTTACATCGTTCGGCCGCAACATCCCTGTCACAGTCACCTCACATAGGCCCATTAACACCATTCGTGGTGTCGTCTCAGTTGAAGATCTCCTGAAACTCTTTGAACTTGAGCTACTTGATCGATGGAAACAACAAAATGTCGTCAACGAAATCATAATAGGAAGACACAACTCAGAGAAGCCAACCAAGCACATAATACTAACTTTTGAATCAAGTGAACTCCCAGAAATCATTGAGACAGGTTACACGAAGCTCACAATGCGGCCCTACGTACAAAATCTTCGCAGATGCTTCAAGTGCCAGAGGTACGGCCACAGTTTCAATATTTACTAAGGTCAGTCCACTTGTGCCAGATGTGACTCAACAGACCACATTTCTGAAGGCTGCGAGGCCACAGCCTCCTGTGTCAATTGTGGCGGTGATCACCCAGCCTACTCTCTATCATGTGAACAAGGAAAAAGGAGAAAAAAAAATAGGCAGATACCACGTACATTGAGAATCGATGATATGCGAAACCCGAATGAGAAAGGTTGATATGTCAATTTAAGATCAGCACAACGTTACGAAGTGAGGGTTAATTATGCCGTACACGACTTCCATATCATGATTATTATGTTTGGATGTTTCATTTACCTTCGTCATCTATTCATGTCACTTGATACTAAATTTGGTATATGTGGAGCTAGCGAAAGGGCCACGCACGCATCATGGGCGTGGTATGTTGTCATGTTTTTACATGAGACGCCTGTCATGGTTATCACGCTTGAACCTTTCATGTACCTCGGTCATTCGTTTACGTCATGTAACACCGAAATGGGTATATGTGAAGTTCGCGAAACGGCTGTGAGCGCATCTTGAAGGGCCCAATATACGACATAACGTTGACGTAACGTTGACGCAAACGCATGCCGGGCGCAGCTACGCCACGCTAGCGATACCCAAGCACAGCCACGCGACCATCGTCTAACTGGCCCAGAGGCAACCAGCGCGAAATGCGACGAGTGGCATTTCGCGCCGGTGACATTATCCCGACAGCGCCGCATCTGCCTCTCTCTATACCGGAGGTACCGTGGCTGTAACGGAGGTACTCAACAGAGGGACACAGGGCGCGTTCAAAAACGCATGCGTCAAAGCAATGCAGCGTGGCTGAAGCTTTTGAGTATATGCAGGCCAGTGGCGCCTGACGTCGCATCGACGGCGTGAAGCGACCAAACAAATGCCACGCCCACGCGCTGCGGGTCACATCGAAGTGTATTGGCGCCTTAAGTGGGGCATGTAGCCATATTATTACATGACACACAACTCATAATTATTGTCTTTGAACCAGTCAAGTACCCTCGTCATCATTTGCCTGACGTAATACCAAATTCAGCATATGCGAAAATAGCGAAATGGCTGCGAGCTCATCATGAGTGTGGCATGTAGTCATGTTGTTAGATGACTCGCATGTCATGATTATCATGTTTCGATGTGTCATTTACCTGTGTCGTCCGTTCGCGTACCGTAATACCAAATTTGATACATGTAAAGCTAGCGAAACAGCCATGAGCGCATCATGAGCGTAGCAAGTAGTCATGTTGTTACATGACACACATCTCATGGTGTTCATGTTTGCTCCATTCACATACTTTCGTCATCCATTCATGTGTCCTAATGCCAAATTTGGTATTTGCAAAGTTAGTGAAACGGCCGCGAGCGCATCATAGGTGTGGGATGTAGTCATGCTGTTATATAACACACATGTCATGATTTTCATGTTAGGGTCTGTCCCTTGTGTTCGCCATGCAGTCATGTCATAGCATACCAGTTTTGCAACATGTCATGTCAACTGAACCTCCGCAAGAGCAACAAGGCCATGAAATGTAAGTTCTGTAAACTTTATGACTTGTCGCTTATGCTCGTCATACAGTCATAATATGCCATACAAACTTTGGTATTGATGCCATTATCGAAACGGCCAGGTGAGAAAAAAGTCGTAGGCGGCTATATATATAGATACGCTCAAAGTCGCCGAAGTTTGCTAAGAATTTCTTCGCATTTATTATTTTTATTGAAGATCAGAGAGAACTTCTCTTTTATGGAAGTCAGAAAACTAGTTGCACCGTTCTATGGTACCACTGATACGATTGCGGCCCGTCAGGGGGCAACTTCACACCAGCCTCCGACTCCGGCCCGGCCTGCGTCGAGCTAGCCGTCAGTTGTGGCACCCGCGCCCAAGGCGGCAAGCGTATATTTTTCTCCGCAAATACGACAAGAACTCTGCAACTCCAGAGCCATCGGGTCACAAGGCCTTGTCTCACCGAGCGAGGCCTGAAACTCTAACTACCTGCCTGCAAACGAGGGTGTCCAGTGCCTCCCAGGAGGTAATGGAGGCGACTCCAGTGCCCTTGGCGCCGAAACAGTGGCGCAACTATGTGGACCTCAACAAGAAAAGAAAAGCAGAAAATCATGGGTCCTCCCATGGACCCATCAGCAATAACTTCTATTACTCTCACACAGAGAACAACTTTATTTTTGCCAATATGTTGACGCATATAATGTTTTGGAATATCAGGGGCCTCAACAGCTATCTCGTATGTAGGACTGTATATATGTATATATGCCATTTTATTTTTGGAGTGGAAAGGGGTAGCCGTCGCCAAGTAACGGTGACAAAAACTTCGTTTATTTTCTATTTCAATAAAAACAGATGATTTATTGCGCAATGCCTCCGAATAGAATCAAGACCCTGTTTCTTGGGAGTGTTTTAAACAATCCACATATCTGTCACAAGATTTTATTCATGATTTTCGCACCAACACTGCCTTCGCGTAGTCGCGTATTTTACCGTTTTATCTTAGACGCAACAAAGAAAGTGATTCTACAATAAAATGAACACGCTAGCATACAAAGAATTCATTTGTGGAACAACGACTGCAAGCAGTGCGAAGAAAGCAAAATAAGACATGGGGTACCCTACAGAAACACCCAACTTCAAAGAAACTGGTTCAGTTTAAAGTGATCAAATCACAGGGAAGGCGCACGAGGAGGCCGGGTAGACGGACAAGCTGGGAGAAGTTGCTATAGTGCATAAGCTCGCACACTCAAGAAGCTGCAGTATGGAATAACCTTAGGAGGTTGAAGGGGCAACAAGCCCAACCACTGCCTCTTGTGAATGTGAAGAGAAACACAGTGGAAGATCAGGCAGATGCCCTGGAAGAGCATTTCAGCTCTATGAACTATTCAGTCAATCTACAAATACAAAGAAAAAAAAGAACGCAACGCACCAGATAATAGGTGCCATCAAAATGAACCTTATAATGGTCCTTTTTACATTTCAAAGTTCACTGTTTTCTGCTTTAGGACCTGACAGAATTGTATATGACATTCCCTCCGCGCTGGTCTAGTGACTGAGGTACTCGGCTGCTGACCCACAGGTCGCGGGATGGAATCTCGACTGTGGCGGCTGGATTTCCGTTTGAGGCGGAAATGTTGTAGGCCCGTGTGCTCAGATTTGGGTGCACGCTAAAGAACCGCAGGTGGACGTAATTTCCGGAGCCCTCCACTACGGCGTCTCTCATAATCATATGGCAATTTCGGGACGTTAAATCATACATATCAATCAATATACTGTATATGGCATCATTTAGCACCGACACCCCGACACACAAAGTATGATGCTCGCATTTTACAATAACATTTTGGCTGATGGGCACATTTCAGCCACGTGAAAAGAAGCAATAGTACTTCCCATATTAAAGCAGCGTTAATGCCTCCCTTGGTAACAAGCGATCACCCTATTGCACTAACAAGCTGCCTATGCAAGGTGTTTGAACAATACATGATAAACAGCCGCCTTTTGTGTCATCTTCATTCTAACAATCTTCTAGAGCCGTACGAGTGTGAATTAAAGGAATGCAGGTCAACAACTGATCACCTTGTGTTTGTAGAGGCCTACATTTGTGATTCATTTGTTCATAAACAATACTTCCTGTTCGTTTTTTTCTTGGCGTCGAAAAAGCATACGATACGATGTGGAGCTGTTAAGGTCTTCGTGATCTGTTCCCAATGTGTGTCGGAGGGAACATGCCGAAGGTTTTTGAGAGTTACTAAACGAACCATACGTTCCGTGTCAGGATTGGTAGCATGCTTTCAAGAGCACTCATTCAAGAAATTGGAGTACTGTAGGGTGGCGCAATGAACTGTATTCTATTTATTGTAAAAATTACTTCTTTTTAACCCTCAATTCTAAAAGACATATTCTACTCCGTGTATGTCGATTACGTGCAAGTAGGATCCAGATCCTGTAACCTAACTATCTAAGAGTGACATGTACAAGTTAGCCTAACCAAAAATCAAAAGGAGCTGATCAGAGTGGATTCAAACTTAATGCGCAGAGAAGATCCATTGCCCCAAGACTACGAAAACAGGCTTGGTCTAAAATCCAGCTATTGAACTTCATGTAGCGTTGTATACAGAGAAAAACTTTCTAGGTGTTAAAATTGCACCTAACCTTAATTTTTATTCCCCACATAAAATATTTCAAGGCTAGTTGCCTGAAAACACTTATCCTGAAGATCTTGCCACACTGCTCATGGGGTAGTGACACAAAATGCGAGTTAAATCTTTACAGAAACCTTGTTCGATCACGGCAGGACTACGGCGCTGTGGTTTATCAATCGGATACACAAAACGCTTCGAAGATGTTGGATCCTATCCATCACTTAGGCACACGTCTCGCCACCGGGGCTTTCAGAACAAGCACTATTCATAGCCTATATGTCGAGTCAAATGAGTGGTCACTTGACCGACAACGTTCATACTGCGCTTTTCATTATTTCCTGAACGTACATTGCTTTCGCACAATCAACGATACCTTATCTGCACTACTTTTTCACAACCAGCCCACAGTAAAGCAGCCCTTTTCACTTCGAGGCTGTGTGAATATATGTTTCTTCCTCTTTTTGAGTGTGGCCTAATGGCTAAATCTGAACTGTTCTTGCCATGGTTGAGGAACATTGTTGACTGCGTGACGTCATTTACGGAAGTGAGTAGGCATGCTCCAGACGCCCATATCCACACGCATTTCCTCGAGCTGCAGTTTTATGTATTACACGGATGCGTCCACGTCTCAGAGCGGCGTGTCTCATGCAGCCATCCGTCCATTATTTTGAGAATCAGATGTTCTACAACCCAATAAAAGTATCTCTACAGCAGAGGCATATGCCTTATTTTCTGCTTTCTAACACATCAACAAACTTAAACAGGCTAAGGCGGTTCTATACACAGACTCACTGAGCGTAGCTCAAGCCTTAATGTCCGGCGGGAAACTCAGAAACCCAGTAGTCGGGAACTTGTACTCCCTGCTATGTTCTGTCTACACCTCTGGCCAACATATAACAGTGTGCTGGGTGCTTGTGCACAGAGCTATCGAAAAAAATCTACTGGCGCACCGAATCACAAATTCATTCTATGCAAACGCAAACAAAACAACTATCGCCGTCCCTGCACAAGATCTGAAACCATACCTGTGACAAAAAGAAAAAAAAAACAGCTACGAACCCACTGGCAACATGACTGGGACTCTCTATCTTTCAACAAACTTCACATAGGTAAGCCTCAATTTGGACATCGGCCTTGGTTAACCAAGTGAAGATGAAGTGCTGTCCTATTCTGTCACCTCATAATAGGGCACACTTATGGTACGCATACATATTTACTCACTGGTGAGAAACATCCTCTGTGTGCTAAGTGTGGCAAAAGGCTTACTCTTTAGCGTGTCCTTTTGGAATGTAATGAAACTGAAATTGAAACTATGAGACACTTCTCTTCAGCATATAAAATATGCTTTAACTTGTCTCAGTTTCTAGGCAGAGAACCACAATATAGCTCGAAATTCGTTTTAGCTTTCTTGAGCGATGTTCGCATGCTGAATATTATCTGCCCTGGTAATCACAGCACGGCCTCCTCCGAGCGGTTACTTTTGCGATGTTATCATTTGTAATGGCACATGTCTCCTGGACCTTGTACTCAAGGTCTTTGTGAGGCCCATGTGTTTCTTCGTAATACATCTATTAAGACATTATTCTCTAGAATTCGACATCCGCTGCTGATAGCATTCGCCCACGTGCATTCACCCCACTACAGCAGCCGCCATAATTTTTAAGTGTACATATGTGACGGCCCTTACAGCTTTGATTTTATGGCTTCCATACAGCTACTGCCTGAACTATAAAGTCATGCAGTAAAATCACAACAGTTTTGGGGCTCCTTGGCGAAACCATGGCCGTTGCGCCTATGAAAGCAATACATCTTCACAAACTTGTTTTGACCACCAGAAATTCGGAAAGAGTGATAACTTCCGCTACTACAACGACATGTTTTTTATCGAGGTTTCACATTTATTTAGTGAGCAAATTTTTACATTTCTTATGCCCTTTTCCGTACTGAGAGTGATGTTTAGGAGCAGTGATGTCCTTGAAGAATATTCGGATATAAGGATGAAAATGTTCGCATAACATTCATTCCGACAGTTTGTGAAATCCGAGGTATTGTATATTAATGAAATAAGTTTGCTTCGCTTCAGAACCTCTTTCATCATTTTTAGTGAACACTTTTCTGTGAGACGAACTATGACAGAAAAACAATGCGGTATTTTCAGAGTTTCGTCAGCTAGCTGAAAGTCATATGTGTCTTTAGAGCCTCACTAATAGGCCTAATGAAATGCGTTAGGTTTTATTTGTTTATTTATTTATTGCATCACCCGTTGAAAAGAATTTTATGACACCTAATAATCACCTTCTGCATCCCAGCGAAGGTCCCTGCTGTGCTGTTGAACCGTCACACGTCACGTGTCTTCATAATAGTCAATGCAGCGCTAAGGAACTGAATTCTTCACTTCTCTTCTTGCCCAGAGTAGGCACACTAGAAGAACCAAACATGCAATCATCAATCGTGCAAAAATTGTTCTATCCTAAATGATCATTATATCAACCTGAAGGAGCTTGATTTACCGTTTAACACAGCATAATATTAATTAGTGTAATGCGGTTAGAGGGCACTAAGGAATCTATACAGTCGTTATTACGGCTGCCTGCCTCTGTTACAGAATTGCAAAGTAATAGACAAGGGTGGCGATGTGGGCTTGTTGGTGATAAATTTGAAAGAAATTTATGTAGCTTGAGGCAAAAAAAACGGACACAGGAAGGAATAGACTGAGAGCACAGAACGCTACTAGCAACAACATGTTTATTTCGGACCTCCAAGCCGCTTTTAAGCTATAATCGTCAGGTGAGCAAGCAGATAAGCATGTGTATTCAGATAAATGCACGACAATGTCATCTACCTACAAGAAAAACTAAAAATAGGACAACAAAAAACATCACAGATAAAATCACGTATCACTGCGTACGCAGGAACACCAGTTGCTTGGGTGACAAAGCAATTGAAGGCTTGCTGGTACATACATCTCCAAGAGCATCATTAAGTTCGGCTTCTATAATCAACCGAGTCATCTCATCCTTCTGCTGACCAACAATGATTGTACTCTGGAACAAAGGCCGGCACCCACACGCGTGAATCTGAAGAGCGAGAAAACCTTCTGGCGGCAGTTTATCCGCCTTGTAATTGTGTTCTCTCAATCGCTCATTCACACACCTACTGGTTTGGCCGACATATTTTTCCCACATGTGAACAGAATAAAATAAATGACGAACGAAATGCACTCCACAAATCAAGACGCACGGCCATAATTTCATATGTTCACGAGCTGTCACATAACCTAAAGAACGTGGCACTTCGAGACAATATTAGGGTGCTATTTTCTGTACGTGATAAACTTGGGAAATTGTGTGTGCTGACAAATCCGTCACGTTGGGAAAGGATGTTGTGCACAAAAAGCCATACACGCCAATTTGTGGAGTGCATTTCGTTCGTCATTTATCTTATTCTGTTCACATGTGGGAAAAAATATGTCGGCCAAACCAGTAGGTGTGTAAATGAGTGATTGAGAGAACACAAATAGAAGGCGGATGAACTGCCTCCAGAAGGTCTTCTGGCTCTTCAGATTCACGCGTGGGGGTACCGGCCTTTGTTCCAGAGTAAAATTATTGTTGGTCGGCGTAAAGATGAGATGACTCGGTTGATCATAGAAGCCGAACCTATTGATGCTCTTGGAGATGTGTGCATCAGCAAGCCTTCAAATGCTTTGTCACCCAAGGGACTGGTGTTCCTGCGTACGCAGTGATACGTGATTTTATCTGTGATGTTTTTCGTTGTTCTACTTATCGTTTTTGTTGTAGGTAGATGACATTGTCGTGAATTTATCTGAATGCACGTGCTTATCTGCTTGCTCGCCTGACGATTATGGCTTAAAAGCGGCTTGGAGGTCGAAAATAAACATGTTGGTGCTAGTAGCGCTCTGTTCTCTCGGTCTATTCTTTCCTGTGTCCGTTTTTTCTCCTCGTGTTACATAACTTTCTTTCAAATAGGCAAGCACCACTCACAGACCACGCATGAGATAATTGAAGCCTATCACATAAATTCCATTGACGGTACATGTGTAAGCTCTTCATCAGTCACGCTATTGCAAAAAGAAATTTGCTATTTCGATTATTCTTAAGTTGCGTACCTGTTTGCAACTCCATCAATAAGTTACAAGAGTTTTGTTGACATTGTACCGCAGTGTCTGTTAACTGCACCCATATACGCAAACCCATTCTGTTTTTTATCCTATATATGTTCACCACTCCACTAATAAATAATGGTGTGAAGTCAGCGATCTTTCTGTCCATGTTTATTGCTTCCACAGCTACGCCATAACTACGTCTAGGTTGCTCTGTTCGTATATTCAGCTCTGACATCCACCTGGATACACTTTTTCTTGACTGCATGCCAATGTACGTCTCACTGTACTTCAAGTACCGGAATACCGACCTCTCAGTGGGCGTAAGCTTGAGTCCTTTTAGGCTAGATTTCATTGTGAAACATGGTGATTTTGCCACGTGTTGCCGCCGCCACTCTGCGAAGACGCGAAGTAGAAGCCATAGGTGGTAGTTCCAGCGGGGCTTTGGCTACCTTTCTTATGTTAACAATCAGTTTCAGGAGCTTGTTTGGCAAGCTTCTTATGCTCGCGCCTTGTCTGACGGTGGTGATGACGTGTGCATTTCTCCGGTGATTTCAAAAATGTTCACTAGATGACGCGCCACCACCCAAGGCATTGGCTCTATGGTGACTACAACAATGCTCACTAGGCTTCCCGGTGATTTGAAGAATGCTCATGACATTGCGCGCCGCCGCTCAAAGCAGCGCATACCACTCTCGGCACGTACTCTAATGAAGTTGTTTCCATTCATTCCTATCTCTTCACCAGGAGATCACGCAACGAACCCTCTTCGTTACCGCTCGGCAGAATGTACTTCACAGAAGCCAAGACAGCAGTACAGCGGGCTCTTAGCGGGCTCTTAACGTAGCGGGGTCTCGCCGACAAGACCCCGCTATGATAGGGTGGGATATGTAACAACGTTTCCACGTTCATATATGATGATATAAATGATTACGGGGGATTTCTGGGTTACCCGATCCACTCCGAGCAAGCTACCCTAACACCATTCAATATATTCATGCTCATGTGCTTAGATATAGGCGCACGTTGAAGGACCCCAGGTGGTCGAAATCACCGCAGCACTCCACTACAGCGTCCCTCATAATCATAGGGTGGCTTTGGAACAATATACCCCAACATTTAGTATTAAAAATATTATTCACTTTGTGAATTTTGCCGTAACTGTTTTTTTTTCACTTCTACGGTTTTCTAAGTGAGGTACAGCATGACGGGCGAAGTACGAGTGCTTCAAATTTCGGCATTAACCGCCAGATTTTCGTCTTTGGGGAAATCAGCAGCGATATGTTTAAGAAACCTGGCGTCTTATAACACGAAGAACTGACGCGTATATTGAATATCGGAAAGGTGTTTTTTTCAGTAGAAGCGTTTGGGACATGTTGAAACTCTCTCTTACCGCTGCCTTCTTCACCCTCCCCAGCTGCCACCATTTCCACTGTGCCGACTTATGTGGCGACAGAACTCCGTGACAACATCCCGCTAGCTGAGGTGAGTTTTTCACTCCTGCTCTGCTATGAGTTCTCGACAGGACGATGCGTAACAGAACAAACAGCTGCCACATCCAAACCACAATCATTTGCTCAATCGCATTGCGTCAGCTGCGCCCTCAAATAGGTGGGTTCTATTGTTTCACAGTGTTTCGTATGTCCGGAAAACCTACGTTTGCTGCGTACAACGCTTTTGAAATGAACGCCATAAGATCCGAAATCAATCATGAAATTCAAAGCAAAGGAATATGATGGTCCGCCGCTTTAGGTATGCGGAGAAAGCCTGCTGCATCGAGTGGCCGATGCCATGGTAAGCCTACTCAAGCTTGCCAGTGGCTCATCAAAACACAAAACTTACTGCACCATTGTGGGTTTGGAACAGCTGCTTTGTTGTTACGTCACGTAAATTATTTGAACACATTTTTGGCTGATATGCAACGCATCGTGCTTTTAGGGTGCATTGGGCATGTTGTGCGAGAGAGCACTGGTTAGAAACTACAGTCAGGTAATATTTTTCTTACGAAGAGTCGTAAAGAATGTTGTTAATTTCAGTCAAAAGTATTAAAAAGAATACGTGTAGCTTCAACTACTGATGCATGGCTGGAAGCAACAACAAAGACGGTGTTAGGGCAAGGTAAGTTTGAGCAGTGATGTCAAGTTTTTGTCAGTAGTGAAGTATATGGCTAGACTTGAGTGTTCTTCTACGGTTGCGATCGGTTTTTTAGACTGCGCACGAGTCCCGTGGTGTTAGGGAGAACATGACTAGTCACTAAGTTTTGTTTTTTTTTGCAGGGAACATCTCACGTGCCGAGTTGTGTAATGCTACTCGACTCGACTTTAGCCACGTCACTTGTTGTTGGACGATGTCACGTTCTTATAGTGAGGTCAGAAATTTTTACGTGATGTCACGTAATTTCCACAGAACAAAAATGACGTGACGGTCGGATTGAATGCCCGAGTCAAAGCCAATAACTTGTGGCACAACTCCTTTTACCAGAGGCTGTCATTTATGAGTATGTACCATACGTGGCCAGTGTAAAGAATTTCATGTCGTACGTGACAGTGCATTCATGTTATTTTTGCCATGAGCTGGGATTTGTGCTTACCCTACCGTGAAAACCCTCTCGTGCTAATCTTGGTAAATACCAAAGAGGTGACTACGAGAGTGCCAAGGAATAGGCTTAATCCTTTGATGGGCTAGTTGGCATATTTCTTGACATATACAAAGCATTTTCTTTCCTAAGAAACAAGGACCACAGAAGACACAAAAGTCGATTGGCGGGTGATGAAACTCTGATCATGCACCCCGAAAATATTGGTCTCTGGTGGCCTGCGTCAGCTTCATGAGTGACCAATGCTTTCCAATCTGTATCTCTGCTAAGCAGCGTAGTCTCGCTCGAAAGAAATTTTGTTAATTGTAAGTTTAGAGGACTGTACTACTGGGGAAAATGAGGGCCATCTTGTAAAGTGGAATGAAACAATGCTCCTGCTGCCACGACACCTTGACAGCTTGTTCAGAAATAGGCGGTGATCACACGCAAGACTATCAGGAGTCAGGAGCTATTCCTTCGGGGATATAATAACGTGACGTAAAAAGGTGACAAAGGTTTCCTCGGCCAAAGACAGTCGTACTATACTACATAACGCCAAAACATGCATCGCGACCGTATGCACAAGTTCCTGGACAGTGTTATAATATCTTTTGTGTTGGTGGGCGGAAAGGAAGGTGCAGCAATTATTATGAAAATTGTGGTTTCTGCTGGCCTCTTTCTTTAAATGCCAAATATTGCGCGGAATATAAATTTCCCATCTACTGCCTGAAAAGAAAGTACATCCATTTATCGTTCGATAAAGCACATATTGAAAACACAAAAGAAGGAAGCAGGGCAAGCGCTGGTCTAGCAACTGAAATTTTATTTGAAAGAATCTATTATGTATATATGTGCAAACTCGCCAACCACTCAGTTCTACTAAGACAGTCCAATGAAAAAAGTATTAGCTCAGTTTTTATAAGAAAACACAAGATTAATCTACGGAATACACTTCACAATAATCACTGGTTTAATGGCTGATCCCTCATATTATGGGTACGAGCCAAACATTAGAAACAAGCGAGCAAGCAAACCTCACGTTCATTTCATATGGTGGTTTTGGGACGTTAAACCCCACAAATCAATCAATCATCAATCAAACTTCACGTTTATTGTGGCTGCGGCAAATGAAGTGCGGGTTTGTGCTAATTATGTACGCATCATACATATGAGTGAGCGAAATTTCTTTCATTAAAAAGAACTAACTCTCGTTGGTTATGGTATTTTTAGCGCGCTGTGCAGAATAAAGCGGAGCAATGGTGTGCCGTGTTGAGGCATATTTTAATACTTTTCATATTTCATCTCACCGTAAACATCTGCGCAAGATAGCCACACTTACACATTTGCCCGCATGATCCCGCTTTTGTAGGCAGCCCTGCCGAAATAACGAACAACTGGCTTGCAGTTTGGAGGATGGGTTTCCGAAGAAATCAATAAAGATAAATACCGGCATGCATCGGAAAGACCTTCCACGCAGGTAATGTAAAAAATGCAAGCTACTCTTGTTTTGTGGCTAAGGCTATGGTGAAGCATTAAAAAAACATACCACCACAAACCGAATCTTGCCACATCTATACTGCAAATTCTCGGAGGCAGTGCTTCGCATGCCCCCACACATGAATCAATCAATATGCATTGGGCAGCACAGCGCAGGTGATAGCGTATGGTGCGTATCGCCGGTGAAACGCATACAATGTCACCTAGGACACATACCAATTCCCGTTTATTCCGTCTCTGGCTAAGTAATTTTGAAAAGTAATCGTGACCCCACCACGGTGTTTTAGCAGCTAAGGCACTCGGCTGCTGACCCGCAGGTTGCACGATGAAATTCCGGCTGCGGCGGCTGCATTTCCAATAAAGGCGGAAATCTTGTAGGCCCGTGTGCTCAGATTTAGGCACACGTGAAAGAATCCCAAGTGGTCGAAATTTTAGGAGCCCTTCACTACGGCATCTCTCATATTCATATGGGAATATTGGGACGGTAAACCCCAAACATGAATCAATGAAAAGTAATTGTGTATCAGAATTTTTAAGGTCATCAGATATTTCAATTCTTTTGCGAATCTGCAGCGAGATAAACTTCCTATGAAGATTGGAGTCGCTGTTGGTCTCGTGACAAACATCTATGCCCACTATGTAACCTACTTCACGACTCGTTTTAGATGCGAGAAATTTTATGGTCAAGTTCAATTCGGTGTGCGGGGTTCACCACCCTCACTGCGCAAGGGAGTCTCCTCCCCTCTCTCTGCTCGCCACGAAATGCCGATGGAGGCAGCATCTGCTGAATAGTTTCTTGATTTAAAAAACTGCTCTCGCTGCACACCCGTTCGCTGGCAAATCTTTATACATCGGCACTACATCTCGACATCCAAGTTAGTGCTGGCGGGAAATTTCTCCCCTTTGTTGTCGAATAACAAAACTACGCTGCGCCCTTGTTAAGTCAAAGTGGACTGGGGGTCTCTGTGTCAAATTCAGGTCTGCCGTCTCTCTTTACCCACTGGCAGCGATTAGCATGTACCAGAAAAAAAAACACTGGTTCATTACTGCGGGCTTTGAGCCTCCCCAGCCTGTTCTCCTGCGCAATGCCGGGATGAGAGCCTGCGTCAACGCCGCCGTCAGTGTAAAAGTTAGTGCCCACTGCTTCACATAAACGTATGGTGCCTTGTAGTGGGGTATTGTGTATTTTTTTATTAAAGCAATAGCGTTAAAGAGCTTGTGTCACAGAAAACCCGCTGCTGGCGTCGGCCCCGTTGGTTGTGAGTGAAAAATTGTCTGTGCGTCTGTGACCAAAAAATCAAGTTACTGATTAGCCGCAGGAGACCACTACTTGTCCACGCATGCACACG
Organism: Rhipicephalus microplus; assembly: GCF_043290135.1. Lineage (NCBI taxonomy): Eukaryota > Metazoa > Arthropoda > Arachnida > Ixodida > Ixodidae > Rhipicephalus > Rhipicephalus microplus. The sequence continues at coordinate 17,101,292 of NW_027464588.1, forward strand.
CAATCACACTGAAAAAGCCGCGCATTCGAAGAAAAAAAAGTGCTCAAGGTCACGAGGTGCGGTAGTTTCTTGGCCCTGCCACCCCTGCCTGCTTAGCCTCTAGCGCTTTCGACGCGACGGGAGAAGAGATGATGCAATTGCAGCATGCGACAAACCTTTGTAACTCCACTCGCACTGAAAGAAATCCTGTAAGTTTTGCGGCGTTGAATTCGTGAGGAAATAAGCTTTCTAGTGAATTACCTTTATGGTTACTTGAAACAGTCTTTCAGGGCTCCTTTATTGAATTTTGTTCGACAGGTGTCATGACGAAAACGAGCCCATTCGGCGATAACAGCACGCGCTGGTCCAATCTACTCTCTGCGTGTTTGTGTGCGTGCTTGTGCATGTAACAAAACATATCAATAAGAATGCCCTTAGTGGTTGAAGAGTGCACTGTGGGCCGGATTTTGCTATCGCGTTCAACTCTTAAAGGCGAAGCTAGGTGTCCCCCAATTTTTGCTCAAGCGACGGCAGCCCTGTCTTATAAAAATTGGGCGCAACCATGGTAATTACTCTAGCAGTTTCGTGCTCCCAACTGAGTATCTTGTGCCCTCCATAATAATGTTAATTTGCCTGGGCCGAACGTAGGACGGCAAACAATACAGGGTTCAAAAAACGTTCTAGTGTTCCTCATGAGTGTTCTTACCATGTCCATCGTACACTAAATCCGCAATAGCACTGTCCTTGTAGTCCGTGTAGTAAAGGATGCCCTCTCTTTGCGTCAAATCTGTGAAATTCGAAATATGCATTTCACACCCAACTCTTCTAAAAAATAAGCTGACTGTCAGTAAATCAAATTTTTTGAGACACCCGCAAAAGCAGCGATAGCTTGGTTGAGGTTGACTAACTTGGAACAAAGTTAACGCGGTATATAGTTGCTTTAAGCACAGGCTTCTTCAGTTGCAGAGGTCATCTTAAAAAAATCAACGTTGCAATACCGATGGAATGTTTTGCCGCAGCAATGCGCAACTATTATTACGCAGAACAAGGCAAAATATGTTTTACATTCCTAAACAGAAATATAGTTGTGTTTTTCAAGTGCCATATTCTCCAAATTCGCTACTAGTATATCTACTATTAGACCTATTAAGGCGAATGCCTCAGATGTCTCACGAAATGCAATAAGTGACCGTCGGCTCTCACAGGTGAAACCTTGTTAGGTGCAGAAATATTTCGAAAGAGGGCGGGGGAGAATCTATACATTAACTAAGAACAAGATAGCCATCGCCTTCAAGACCCCTTAGGTGGGAGTATTAGGAACCCTGGGAGATTTTATAGTGATTAAGGTCCCATTACCATGGCAGCATGAAGAACTTGAATTCTATCTGTCAAAATAAGGTCGTGAAAAGGAGCTGCTGCTGAAAAAAAAACGGGAAGATTACTTGAGCTTCCTTGCCTCGCCGCAGTGGTCTAGTGGATAAGGTACTCGGCTGCTGACCCGCAGGTCGCAGGATCGAATCTCGGCGGCAGCTGCTGCATTTTCAATCGAGCCGAAAATGGTGTAAGCCCGTATTTTCAGGTTTCGGTGCGCGTTGAAAAACCCCAGTTGGTCAAAATCTCCGGAGCCCTCTACTATGGCACCTCTCATAATCATTTGGTGGTTTTGGGACGTTAAACTCCACATATCAAGAGATATACATGAGCTTCCTTGAAAAGCAGGAAGCATGACTTCTCAATGCCCACTTGGACCCTGCCGCAATTGAAAAACCAGACCTGTGTTTCTTGCATGGTGAACCAGGTTTTTAAGTGTGGATATTAATGTGTTAAAAGTCATCCCTTCATGATTTTGTTTTTATTTATAGAATGCATGAAAGATTGTCTCCTAATGTACTCTACAAACTCACTAAGTTGAGCCTTGAAAAAGTACGAAAAACGTATAAAGGTGGTGCATCACTGAATGGTTCAAATAAAAATATTGTTAGGGGTTATGTCGTTAAAACTATACGGTTAGGATACATCAACCACCCTCACTTTGCGACAAGCTTTTGAATTAGGGTATATTCAAGGGGCTCAGTTTTCGTCACTTACAATTACACGAAAAACGTAAAAACTAAACATTTGCATAAAGGTATAAACAAATATTTTTTTAGCATAGCCTTAGCTGCTTTTGCGCCATAAAAAACCAAATTAATTAACTATTTTGTTTTAATTTAGGAAGTTAGAGAAGTATTCAAAGTGATCCATATACCTTGATCACTGTTATACATGATAAAAACAGTACTAAAACACTTCCTCTCAAACCCCCAATTTTTCCTTTGTATTACGAAGCCAATAAGTTGTCTTTCGATGTGGTTGCAGGCAAAAAATAAGCGGGACTCTGTGTGCGACCTATGTTATCAATTTGATGAATTTTTAGCAATCACGGAACCATCAATAACGCAATGCTTTATGTGAATGCTATCAAAACGGCATTCGCAAAGCAAATACAGCACATTTCTACTCAACTAAACCCTTAGGTGTTATAATTTAACGCTGAGTGACGTGTCTCGAAGAAACACAATGTATCAGAACTTTCTCGTAGGTATGGACACACGAAAGGTTCATAATTCCGAAAGTGATACAAATAGACGAAGAAATATGGCGAAATACCGTCTTTATGCATTGGTTGGTTTTTTTAGTTTACATCTGCAAGCTGATTTTGTGTCGCTTCCTAGACCGACAGCAAAGGAAAACCATATTTTTCTCCTATTAACGAAATCAGTTTTAACGATACAAAAAACACCACTCTTGTTACGTGAGGACGAGTGGACAATACACCTTTAGGTTCCCGTACGAACTCATTATGATTTCACATACGTAGACAATGCATGCCAGGCCAGACCCAATAATTGCTTGGCACAAATCAACTGCACTTTGTTGTGTGAGAAGTGGTGCTTGGCGTGGAAACCGCAGCATAATAAATGGCCCAATGATCAAACTGTGCGAAAATACAAGCAGCGATGTTACAATGACAACGAAGTTCTCATATCTCGGCGCGATTATCATAAATTAAACATTCAGCCTCAGTTTCTTCTATGATAAGGAATATGTGAGATTAAGGCAAGAGGACAATGTGGTTTAAAAGTATTATTTTATCCTTGTTGCTTGTACATTGTTTCACATGATTTTTTATTGAACATCAGGTAAATATTTCATGACTGTGCACATCGGTTTTTGAACATAAAATTGAACATCTTACCTTCCCCTACCATAAACCTCATTGTTTCGGGTTTCTCAGCTGTTTTAACCTTGAACGGGATCTCAAGGCTGTTAGAAAAAAACGTTATGCATTGAGTGCGTGTCAATATAACGAAAACGCGTTACGAATATTGCATAAACATTTAGTCGCAGTATGGTGATGACTGACAGAGCACAGATTAATATGTAGAGCAGGGATTTCGAGCATGATAAGCGAGTATTTATTAGTATGTGCTCACTTAAGAAGTAAGATCTATAATAGCTTTGTAGGATGCGGTTGAGTATAACATTTAGTGCTCTACTTTGTTTCTTTGACATGCGACAGCATTACCGTGTTTATAAGCGACCAGAAACTGCTAAACAAGTGGAAATGAAGTTATTACATGTAGGTGCACATCGAGCTTTGCAGAATTAAACTTTTTTTGTAGGTACCCTTGTAGCACTCCGTCGTTCTATGCCGTCTGAATCGCAGGTTATTGTTCTTACTATTACTATTAGCTAACCTCCCTCTCCTTCCTTTTTCAATCTTCCTTAGCTGTCCGTTTGCCTGGGCCGTAGAGTCATAGTTGGTAAAGCAGCAGGTACGTGCTTACCGAACACATGTTTACTGCAGGACAGTGATGCCTGAGCTAGACAGGCCCCTCTACTGAGAGACTCGCATGGGCGCAATTGTTCGCAGTTCTTCCGTTACAAACTCACCACTGTCGCGAGGTGTGCCTATATACCTTTTCGTGTCATCTCTCTGCACAGGTTTTATGACTGGCATGAGTAAAATGGGTAGACGTGTATGAGACTAAAAGTATGGCAAGTGTATTGCCACTATTTGAGGGCATCACTGCGAAAACTACACCTGCATTACGACAAGTTACGCCCCAAATTCATAAGATAGAGTTTCAAAAAAATGCCAATAAGGACCATACTCGTAACCACCATCAATATCCGCAAGATTGGAATGGTGCACAAGTGCGGGATAGAGAATTGCAAAAAACTAGGCATAATATTCTCTGCAATGTTACGTTGAGCGTGCTTATTTCTCCTGAGTAAACATCTGCTTACAATAATCATTCACATCCTATCGACCACTCATGCAGTATGACAAATATACTTTTTTATGAGAAACAGATATTCTTTGCCGCCGTCAATGTACCACCGGGGTTAAAAAATATGCCGATGGGCTCCATCACAATGTGCCCCCATTCATGTTCTTTACTAGCCTGAAGTGCCTCAGGCTACTTAAGTGAATTTACTGGTTTGGGTGGCTTGAATGAATAGCTTTTGAAGCAACGACCCTGGCCGCAATTCACGATGTGAAAGTCGTACTTCACTTTGCAGAGTGTCTCAATAGGCAGATTTTTACAGTGTATTGATTAAGTACAATTTCTTTTGTTAGCACAGATGCCCGCGCAGAAAAAGAAAACTTAGACTATCGTCTGCTAAAGGGAACCATGTGTAGATACGAAGCAGCGGGCGCTAACACACAATGGTGGCGACGTTGACGCTAGCATTCGTCAAGCGGGCGGCAAGTGAACACGCACTAGACCAAGTTTTGAACGCGCGATTTAGTGCCTACACTTACGGTGTGGCCAGTGAACGGTTGTGCAGCTCGAGCAGTTGGTTTTTTACTAGCAGACGCAGGGTGGAGGGGATGATTCTTTTGGGAACAATTGCGGGAAGGTAAGTAAATGGGGTGTGGAGTGCACAATAACTGTCTCTCATGTGAGGATATCTCAAATGATATTGCTACGGAAGGGAGACGCCGTATCGACGAGGCTGTGGATGAAATTTATTTCAAACTAGCAGCCGCAGCGGTGTGACCGGTTGTTGTTGTTGTTGTTGTTTCCCTGTGCAAATGGCTCGTACCCAAAGAAGGGGATTGGCCGATTATAAGGTGAATTTGCCCTAAACTTTCAGCATTGCGTCATTCCTGCAATTTTTTTTTGTAACTTAATTTTGATTTGAAATACCGATATCAAGTTTGCAGAAAAAAAAGGAAAATAGTGAGACAGCAATTTAGCAAGAAAATCGTTTAGTCGCAGTGATGTATTCTTGAACGGCGAATAAAACATCCCTGTGGCTGAAACCCAGTGTAGAGGCTCCAAATGAAAGAAGATCAGGTTGTGATAGTTGCAAGCCCAGTCTTTGAAGAGGTGGTGCTAGTATGCTTTGCCTGAATAAATCGAAACGGCGACAATGTAATAAAAAATGACTGATCGTTTCCTCTTGATTACAGTAAATGCACATAGGGGAATTCAATATGCCTGATCTATGCAAGTAAAAATTGAGGGAGGTAACGCGGCAACGAAATTTCGTGATGACAACTTCCATCATCCTTGATTTAGTCAGTTCACTGCGCCAGGGAAATAACAAGTGTTTGTACTCTGGAGAAGCCGTCAGTGCAGGGTCAGATAAATTTTGCCTGATTTTAAGTGTGCGAAATCGCGCCACCGTAATGTATACTGTATGAGGGAAAATAGGAATAATTGGTGTCGAAAGGGATGCCTTCGCAAGAGAATCAGCTATTTCGTTTAACAACAAACCTTTGTGCCCTGGTGTCCAGATTAAATGAATACTTCGGATATGACAGGGGATCAACGATTTAAAAAGTTTCACTATAGGTGAGTGACCAGATGCGGACAGAGAAGAGCACACTGATAGTGAATCAGTTATGACTGCTACAACTGGAATGGAAATATTTACCTTTCGCAAAGCTAACATTATTGCCATGAATTCAGCCAGAAAGACAGGAAGAAAGTCCGGTAAGCGAAGTGAAAATGACCAATCAAGTACGAGGCAATATATTCCAACGCCTGATTTTTCATGTGATTGAGATGCGTCCGTTGCTATAATGACATTTGTTGGCAGAGTACTTAAATGGTCCTGCAATAAACCATTTAAAATGCCTGTAGGTAATAGCTTTGCGTGAGTTGGGAAGATATCATGGTAAACAATTTCTGGAGAATTTTGTTGCTCAGTTAAAGGAATCAGATCACGAACGTGTACATTTAGGGGCTCAAGTAACGATTGAACAAATACTATTTGTGGTTTGGTAAATCTGGGCCAATGCACGGAGAAGAAAAGGTCAGGATTGGAAATAAAAATAATTTGTTCAGGGTTAAACGGTGCTTCATATAGTCGTAAAAAGGTCTGCACAGTAAGAATGTTAAAGCGACATAATAAGGTTGGTATTCGTGCTTCAAGGTATAACACTGCATTTGCAGAATACTTTGGAAGTCCTAAGCAGAGCCGTAAAGCCTCTCTTTCCAACAGAAAGAGCGGCCGGAGTTTGTAGGCTGGCGCACCAGAAAAAAGAATGCAGCCAAACTCCAAGACAGGTCGGACATACATTTTATATATAATCAAAAGTGCCTTTCTTCTCATACCTGATCTACAATTGCTCAACCTCCGCAATACGCCCATCGCGCGTACTGCTTTTGTCGCGATGTATTCAATGTGAGGGCGCCAATTTAGATGCTCATTATACATAACTCCAAGATATTTCAATGATTGTACTTGTGGGATATCTTGAAGCTTGTAATTAATAGATATGTGCACGGGATCTTTAATTGGAAAAACGAGTATAGCACATTTACCGGTATTCAGGTTCAACATCAATCCATCCAACCAATGTTCTATTTTATTAAGATATGTTTGCAAGATAGTGTAGAGACAGTGGAAGTCATGTGCCATAGCAAAGAAAGCAATGTCATCGGCATAAACATAGGTTTTCACTTCTGGATGAACGGGGATGGTACTAAGCAATATGTTGAATAAAACCGGGGAAAGTACTGACCCCTGAGGTACACCTCGGGTTTGCTTGTGCTTACAGGAAGAGAAACCGCCTTGATAACAATAGAATTCTCTTCTATTTAAAAATTCCGTCACCCATGCTACTATATAAGGTGGAAGTCCATGACTCCATAACTGATTAGTCAAGATAGAATACTCTACACTATCATATGCTTTACATATGTCTAACGCTACTAAAGCCGCAAAGTGCTTTTTGTGACGGGCAATATGAATACGACTTTCCAGATCTACATGTGCATGCCATATGGAATATCCAGATCTAAAGCCAATTTGGGAAGAACTCAACAGTTGTTCCAAGTTAATAAACCTAATTATACGACCATGAAGTACCCTTTCAATAAGTTTTACTACATTAGATGTTAAGGCTATCGGTCTTATGTTGTCTAAATTATAGCCTGCCCCCTGTTTCTTAAGCAATGGTATAATTTTCGCAATCTTCCATTCAGAAGGGATCCATGCTCTTCTAAGGGAATAATTGACTAGACCTAACAGATCATTCGGATATTCCCTGTGAAGTATTTTTAGCATTGTATTTGTTATTCCATCGGGGCCTGGTGCTGCATTTGGCAATCTTTCCATAGCCTGATTTAATTCGGAAGCCGATATTTCTGTGTAGTCATAGATGGTTGTTGTGTAAGCCGAATTAGGGAGATGCGTTGAGAACCTGTTTTCTAATTCTTTAGCCAACTGATTCAATGATTCCTGTAGTTCCTGTGAGGTGTAAACTACTGAGTCAACGTTTCCTGGTATAGGGGTCTTCTTCCTACCACGAAGGAAGTTGAATAAAGCACGTTTGTTATTTGATTTAGACAAGTACTCGAAATGTTCTTGGTCATATTGCTCTTTCGCTCGCGATACAGTGCGTTTAAATGTTGCCGCAATGAACTGATAATCCTTCCAATTTTTTGGACTCTGATTACATATAAGTCTTTTCCATGCAGCTTTTCTTCTTCTATAATCTCGTGTGCACTCATCACTCCACCATCTACTAGGTTGGGCACTTTTGGATGACGACGAAGCAATTACAAATTCTGAAGTGTTCTTGGAGATTTTTAAAGCAGAACAGAACCGGTAGACTAGACACCGAGCGGAGATTACCCTTCGTCTTCCTCGTCAGGCACACACGCGCGTCACCCCCTAAAATCTCAATTTGCATGCACGCAGCACAATCCCCGGCGCCAGAAGCACCGTATCGGCGCATCAAAATGTCAACGTCACTAGAAGAGTGGTAGGACTTCAAGCGCGCAACATGTAGAATATCGGTAGCCTGTTGGGCACATGAAGGCGATGGGGCGACAGGACCAATTTCATACTCACAGGAGTAACCACACGAAAGACGCGGTATGGACCTAAGTAGCGAGTAAGCAGCTTTCCTGACAAGCAACCTTGACGGGTCGGAGACCAGAGCAGGACCAAAGAACCGGGCGGAAAGTGTACGTCACGGTGTCGTTGGTCATACAGATGCGGTTGCTTCTCTTGAGAGGCCAGAAGGCGAGTACGGGTGATTTCGCGTGCCTGAGCGGCCCGAGTGATAGCGTCCTTGACATATTCACTGGTTGGTACCGCAGGGGACGGTATGATGGCGTCTAGAGGCAATCTTAGTTCTCGGCCAAACAACAGAAAAAAGGGAGAGTAAGCGGCAGTGTCAGGGCGCGAAGAATTATAGGCAATTGTGACGTACAGCAACGCAAGATCCCAGTCGGTGTGGTTAGTAGAAACATACTTAGCTAGCATGTCTGTAAGAGTTCGATTTAGACACTCCGTGAGTCCGTTGGTTTGCGGATGGCATGACGTGGTGAGCTTGTGTCTTGTTTGACAGAACTGCAAGATGCCAGCTATGACCTTCGACAAAAAGGTGCGGCCACGGTCTGTAAGCAGCTGCCGTGGGGCTCCGTGTTGCAAAATCACGTCCTTGAGGAGGAAGTCGGCGACGTCTGTGGCGCAGCTTGTTGGAAGAGTTCGTGTGATGGCATAACGCGTGGCGTAGTCAGTGGCCACAGCTATCCAATTGTTACCCGAGGAAGACAAGAGGAAAGGGCCAAGTAGGTCCAAGCCAACGCGGAAGAACGGTTCCGACGGAATGTCAAGTGATTAAAGGCGTCCTGCGGAAATTGTCGATGGCGTTTTGCGGCGCTGACATTTCTCACAAGCCGCAACGTATCTTCTGACTGAGCGTGCAAGCTCTGGCCAGAAGAAGCGTCGGTGTATTCGGTCATAAGTGCGTGAGACACCAAGGTGACTGGCAGTTGGAAGGTCATGAAGTTCATTTAGAACTTCCGAGCGAAGATGTTTCGGAATGACAAGCAGCAGGACCGGTCCATCCGGCTCGAAATTTTGGCGGTTTAAAACATCATCGTGGAGCACGAATGAGCGATGGGACTGATTGGAAGGTGGTGATTCGATGCGCTCAATGATAACACGCAAGGACGCATCACGGCGCTGCTCGTCACCGATGCATGTCAATAGCGAAAGAGAAAATACGCAAGGGCCGATGTTGGTGTCAAGTATACTGCTCGACTGAGCAACCGGGTAGCGGGATAGACAGTCTGCGTCCTGATGTAGGCGTCCGGACTTGTACATCACCGTGTAGGTATACCCTTGCAGTCGCAGAGCCAAGCGCCCGAGCCCGCCAGTAGGATCCTTCAGTGATGTAGGACAACATAGCGCATGATGGTCAGTTACTACAGAGAAATTTGTGCCATATAAATATGGGTGGAACTTTGAAACTGCCCAAACAAGAGCGAGACAGTCACGCTCTGTAATGGAATAGTTGCGCTCAGCAGCTGTGAGGAGGCGACTAGCGTAGGCGACAACTCGGTCGTGTCCCCGTTGGCACTGGGCTAACGCGGCTCCGATTCCGTGACCACTAGCATCGGTTAAACTTCCGTCGGAGCGAATGGGTCAAAGTGAGCCAATATGAGTGAAGTCGTCAGTAGCGTGATTAGGTGAAAAAAGCAGCAGCTTGGTCGGTACCCCACGTAAATGTGACGCCTTTCTTTAGAAGCTCTGTGAGGGGTCGAGCGATGGTTGCGAAATCTTTCACAAACCTACTAATACAGGAGCAATGTCCTACAAAACTCCGGACGTCTTTGGGTGACTGGGGTACAGGAAAACTAGTGACTGCACTAATTTTCTCGGGGTCCGGCTGCACACCAGAGGCGTCGACAAGGTGGCCCAACACTGTAATTTGGCGGCGTTTGAAGCGGCTCTTCAACGAGTTCAATTGGAGGCCTGCAGTGCGGAATATGTCGAGAATAGCTGACGAACGCTGAGCTGAAGGTGGGTCTCAAATGTTGGGGAATATACAACGACATCGTCAAGATAACAAAGACATGTTGACCATTTGAACCTTTGTAGCAGAGAGTCCATCATGCGCTCGAACGTGGCTGGGTCGTTGCATAGCCCAAATGGCGTAACCTTGAACTGATATAGGCCGTCTGAAGTTACAAATGCAGTCTTCTCTTGGTCTTTTTCGTCGACAGCAATCTGCCAGTAGCCGGAACGTAGGTCTATTGTGGAAAAGTATCGGGCGCCGTGGGGACAATCGAGAGCGTCATCGATGCGAGGTAAAGGGTAAACGTCCTTTTTCGTGATTCTATTCAGATGACGGTAATCCACGCAGAAGCGCCAAGTGCCATCTTTCTTTTTAACGAGCACAACGGGGGACGCCCAAGGGCTCGAAGAGGGTTCAATGATTCCTTTGGCTAACATCTTGGTAATGTCTTGTTGAATTACTTTACGCTTGGTGGCAGACACCCGGTATGGTCAACGATGAATGGGATGAGAATCACCAGTGTTAATGCGGTGCTTGACGAGTGAAGTTTGGCCGAGTGGACGGCTAATTCTGTCAAATATGTCGCGGTATGAAGCCAGAAGGCGGCATAGCGCGGCTGACTTCTCAGGTTCGAGGTCCAGGGCAATTATGAAGCGTAAGGTTGCATCCAAGCACGTGGTATCCTGCGAATGACGTGGGTGATCGGGACATACGTCTGCCGCAAAACAAGTGACGTAGTCGTCAATTAAAGGTCTTAGCGTGGCGACGGATATTACCTTGAGGTAGCACTTGTTTTTTAAAACTGAAATTGATAACATGTAAATATGTTCGGTTACAGGTCATGGCTACGACGGAGTGAGGGACAGTAATGTCACGCGCCAGGAGAACATCAGGAATAGACGTCACGAAATAATCACCGTCAGGAACGGGAGAGGGTGTTGACAATTCAACGAATGTGAGAGCTTTAGGTGGTATCCGGAAGAAGTCAGTGGTGCGTAGGCTGTTCGGGAATTCAGGGTGAGAATTCAGGAGAACAGAAAGTTCTAAACAGAGAGTGCCGGCGGAACAGTCAATCAGGGCAGAATGCGTCGATATAAGAAGTCCATCCCGAAGGTGACGTCATGTGGGCAACTGTCGTGCACTCTAAATAAAACAGGAACATGGTGGCCGGCAAGGCTAATACGAGCGGTACACATTCCCATCCCGGCTACAGTTCTACCATCGGCGACAGGGACGGCTTGTGTTGCGGCAGGCGTGAGCACTTTTTTGAGGTGGCGAAAGAGACGAGCATTCATTATAGACACCTGAGCTCCAGTGTCAACTAAAGCCGTCAAAGAAAGACCGTGCACAAGCACTTCCAGCAAGTTCTTATTAGTTGGTAGTGTCAACGGAGGATTCGGGTCAGTCGCACTTGATGCAGCACTACCTCCAAGAGCTGCATAATCTAGTTTTCCATCCGGGAAGATCCATAGTTAGACGGCGGTAGATAGCGATGGGGTTGGGGCGACGAAGAATGGCGGCTTTGTGGTGACGGCGAACGCGTGGTAGAGCGACTGTTAGGTGCTTCGGGAACAGGATACTCATGGCTGGGCGAATACCGACGGGGGTCCGCGTATGGCCGAGGAGAAGACGAAAATTGGCTCCAACGAGGGGACGTCCAAGTGCTGCGGAAGTAGCGGGAGACATGGCCAACTCAGTGACAGCGGAAGCAGATTGGCTTGTCGTCTGCTGTTCTTCACTCCGTCGGATTGCGGAATCTGGGCAGAGAGTATGGGTCGTGGCATGGTGCATTTATTGGCATCGGTCTGTAGTCTGGTCGGGAGACGGAGCAGGTGACAGGAAAACCAAGGTTAGCAATTTCTTGCGGCACGACTGCCTGAATAACTGACACCGCCGGAGTTGTTTGCACGGTGCCCTGGTTGAGTGGAAGTGGATGAAACGGCGCCAGACGGGCCGCCTCAAGCTCGCGCCGAACGTTTCGTGTGACATTCTTGTACAAAGGTGGTGCGGCACCGAGATCGGTACAGGTTGACGTGACGTCCGTGTTAGGGAGCCGTGAAAATTGAGGCCGAACTCGGCGGTTTTTGGCCATTTCATAGCGGCGGCATTCCTTAATTGTGATATCGACAGTTGTGACGTTGTTGTACACGAGCAAGTTGAAAGCGTCATCCGCGATGCCTATTAGTATATGGCCCACCTTATCGCTCTCGGTCATTTGCTCGTCCACTTTGCGGCAGAACGCGAGCACGTCCTGTATGTACGAGACATACGACTTGGTTGATGACTGTAGTCGGGTGGCAAGTTCTTGTCGTGCGGCCGTTTGCCGACCGGAGGGGTCCTCAAGAATGTCGCGTAGTCGGTCATTGAAGATGTCCCAGCTGGTGAGCTCAGCCTCATGAGCGTCGAACCAAACACGCGGGTTGCCATTCAAGTAAAAGATTACGCTGGCGAGCACCAAGGTTGGGTTCCATCGGTGAGAAAGGCTAACGCGCTCGTACATGCGGAACCAGTAGTCGAAGTCAAGGCCAGGCTGGGCAGAGAATGTACCGGGATCCCGGGGTGGGACGTCGCAAGGCACATAGTAGCTGGCGCTCCAGGTGATGGCGGTGAGGGGGGGTTATCATTAGAAGTTATGACCGGAGGCTGGACGGTGCGGCCACTGCGAAGCTCCATGGTGAGGACGGGGAACGTTCCACCTCTACCAAATACTTTACAGAAGAGAGACGCCGTAGCGACGAGGCTGTGGATGAAGTATATCTCAAATCAGCAGCAGCAGCGGCGTGACCGGTAGACTAGACACCGAGCGGAGATTACCCTTCGTTTTGCGCGTCAGGCACACGTGCGTCACCCCCTAGAATCTCAATTTGCATGTATGTAGCAATATACTCACGAGGGAATGGGGAATGAAGAGACAGTTAGAGTGAAGAAAACAAAGTAAGCTAAAAGGTAAAAAGGTAGGTGGCGTGAAATCAAGGAGGAGAAAAAACAATAAGCTGGAATGATGGGAGGAGGACACGTTTTACTGTGGCTAGCGGCTTATAAATGTCACTCGGCCAAGCTGGTGTCCTCAAGAAATTTTAGTAAGGCCGCAAGGGCTGAGTGGTGATAGTCCTTGTAGACGGTGGCGTGTAGGAGGTCCTGCAGGGTCGAACATGTTAGTCTAACGAGACGGCATCTCTTCACGAGCCGCTGGCGCGCTTCACCGAGAGCAGGACACTCGCTAAAGAGGTGGGACAGTGTTTCCACCACACCGCAGTTAGCGCAGGTCGGAGACTTCGCGCCGCGCAGACGATGCTTTCGTTCAGCTGGCCACACGCAGCCAGTACTCAGGGCTAGGAGGAGCCCTCGCTCGCGGCCGGTGAAACCAGTTGCTAGGATCGGATGAGGGGGGCGTCCGGTGGCAAACCAACGTAGGTGTGCTCGCGCATTAGCGACCGGCGAAGGTTGTTGCGGACCGAGTCAAAAAAAGCTTGCGTAGTCGGTTAGTGAGGTCCTGATGGAGTGTGCTCGTCTAGCAAGTTTGTCTAGCCTCGTTCCCTGCGATGTCGACATCTGCTCGGAGCCACTAGAGGACAAGATCACAGCCGCGCTCTTGGAGGGCCAGTAAGTAGGCTTCGTGCAATGCGCTGAGCCAGAAGCGGACTGCATTCCTCTCTCGTGAGCGGACTGATGGTAGGTTTTGAGTCGAAGAATATTGCTGCGCTCTTGACGACTGCCAGCTCGCGTAGGAGGTCGGCGTCCAACAAAAGCATGACTAGCTCAGCTGTTGTCAAACATGCGCGTTACCGCAAGCGACACTTTCGCGTATTGCCAAGCTGAAGGGCTATGCAGGTGGCAGCAGCAGATCCATCCCGCAGGACGGACCCCTCAGTGAAAACTTGCGTCCTTCCGGCCAGGTACCCGTAAATTCGCGCCACACCCTCCTGCGTCATGACACTGAGCGGGATGTGGCGCTTCGATCAGACTCTCAGCAAGTGCTGATTCACTCGAAGGGGCGCTCGCCGGTGAGGTGGCGGCCAGCGCAAAGGGCGCGCGGGGTCGTCGGCCACAACGCGATCGTAGACGTGCAGGAGTTGGCCGACACGGGGATTCGGCACAGCACGTAACCGCGCAAGCAGGGGGCCAGCGTCGGGTGCCCGGTGGAGACGCTCTAAGTGGCGCAGAGCGCACAGGTCTGCCGTGAGCAATGCAGGTTACGCGCGACCTTCCGGGAGTGTCTCGGTCACACGACAGCTAGGAGGTATTCCGTGACACATGCGGATGGCGTGGTCGCGGTCTTGGTTTATGAGTTGCCGCTGTGGTGCTTGGAAATTGCAGATTGCAGCGCTTAGGGCACTGTAGATGGAGCCATCGCCTCGTATGTAGTGCCGGCGAAAGCAGCAGGGCGGCCGTTGCCACGGGCTAGTACACAGCGCACAACCGATTCCACGCAACGCATCGTCTGGCTTACGCGCCACACCGCCGAAACCGTTGGAGGCGATTGTCTATTGCGAGACTGAGGTAGAGTGAGCTGAGTTAGCGGACATCGCTGCGCCAAGCTATCGGCACGCCATCTAGCTGAAGGCACGGGAGACGTCATCGGGCCTCAGCACGAGGGTGAGTGATGAAGGTCTTGGTTTTCGACGCCGAAATTGTGAGAGCGATGGTTCTAACGAAGGTGACCACACAATGGAGGGCCTCCTACTTACAGGTGCGCACCGCTGAGATGCTGTCTACATCGGCCTTTCGAGGCGAGAGACGGGTGGGGGAGCGACAGTTTTGCGGGTGTTTTCCTGGGCTGGCAAGAGACGCGATTATGCGACACAGGAGGCTAGACACGAGCATAATCAGTGGGAGTGCACGGAGAAACACCGTTAGATAAACTAGTTAAAGAGCTGTTTCGCGTCTAAAACACCACGTGACATGCCCCCTTGCGTGTCGTATCATGCCACACCCTAAAATTTTATGTTAAAAAGACAAAACTTTTGGCCAGGTGTGCTGCCTCGGCAGCGCGGCTATGAAGGAGGTGGCTGTGCAGTGACGCATGTTTTGCTAAAGGTCGCAGAAGTTGGTATCGCTGTTTCTGTTTATGCCTGCCTTGACACTTCGAGATAGAAGCGTAAAGTTTCTACGGCCGGCAAAGTCCTTTACCGCCCTACTGAAACGTTCCGTATGATGCGGAGACCTCAAGTATGGAATTATTGGAATATGGAAGGCGTATGATGCGGACTCCGCATAAGACGTATGATGCGGACTCCGCATAAGACGTAGGATGCGGACTCCGCATCTTATGGAAAGACGTATCATGCAGAAATTACTAGAATGTGTGCATGTTACATCAGAATCTAGTGCAAAGCAATATAATGTGTAAATTGAATAGACGTCCACATCTTGAGTACATGCAATACTGTGTACAAATCACAATATATCTGAAATGTGCATGATGAGAGATTGAATCATCGGCATCTTTCTAATTGTCGTGATGCGGAAGCTAAATTACCTTTTAAATAAAATACATTACAAAACTACTAAATTAACATGCTAGCGATCATAATTGGTGGTTACATTGCAACACATTAATGCAGTGTTCTATGCAAGACTTAAAGAACTTATAAAGTTATTATTATCAATAGAGAAGCATTAATATACACATCAGCCCTGCTACAATCAATATATTTTTTTATTTGTCTGTATGCTCCAGCTGTGAAAAGTGACATTGCAGTGTTCATGGTACACAAATGAGGTGACTGCACCGTAATTTCACGAGCTCCACCTAAGCCACGGGATGGTGGCACAAAACACACTGTAACAGCAATTTTAGAACGAAATGTTTAAACATAAATAATAATCATAGCACTGTGAAAGTGTGGCGCTGTGTTTATCTCATGAACGCCTTGTGGAGATCGGCAAAATGCTGCTTGAGGCTCCGGCACCACTGTAAATTTGGAAGGTCACTGCCATAGAATTTATGTGTTCTTCATAGGCACCTGGAAATGAAAATAATTGGCACAAATAATGTCAGAGACACATGTTAGCACATTAGTTCACATGCACAAGAAATGTAACACACAGAATGAAACTGAAAATGTAAGGCACACAATCCTTCATGTTATGCTTCATGTGTGTCTTCGGCGACGTCACGGGGTAGTGACGTCGCCGAAGACAGGAAATTTCGTGTTGGGATTCACCTGTTTATTTGGGCGAACCTGTGCCCAGTAAAGGGAAAGTCTAATTACAGCAGCAGTCTTGCACAGATAGCAGTCTCGGACTGATAGCGGCGAACGCAGCGTCGGCCTTCGATCAACTACTCACAAGCGGCGAAGCGCGTCTGCATTTATACTCTTGCCGTCGAATGTTCTAGCGTTATCGCTGGCGGTGGCGTAGGTTCCAGAACAATCTGTACCGTTTGCACAGTGGGCGTGATTTTATCGAAATGATCTACTACAGTCCGGATCCTTCTCGAAAACTGCAGGCGCGGTTTGCGCTGAGAATCGTGTGGTGTTTTGGGACGATAATAAAAACTTGGGAAATGGAACGTGGCATTGCCCCACTCTGAAAAAAGGCATCGTCCCGATGCTTTAACTAAAAATGAAAGTACAATAATAATGCAAGAAAGTACAATGAATAAATTACGATACAACAACAATACAAAAAAACACTGGTTCAGTTTGCTAACGCGCATGAAACGGCTTGAGGCGCGCGACATGGACGACTCCAGGTCGCGATCGGCGTCGTTGAGAGTTCATGATGCCGTCGGGGACAACCTCGTAATCAAGTGGGCCGAGACGTCGAACCACCCTGTACGGTCCGAAGTACCGTCGCAGAAGCTTTTCACTTAGTCCACGTCGGCGTATCGTCCACACCCAAACACGTTCACCGGGCTGGTATTCCACGAAGCGACGTCGAAGGTTGTAACGCTGGCTGTCAGTCGTCTGTTGATTCTTGATACGAAGACGCGCAAGTTGTCGGGCTTCTTCGGGGCGTTGAAGGTACTCGCTCACATCGAGGTTTTCTTGGTCCGTGACGTTGGGTAACATGGCATCGAGCGTCGTTGCCGGGCTCCTTCCGTAGACCAATTTGTATGGAGATATCTGCGTCGTCTCCTGCACCGCCGTGTTGTATGCGAAGGTCACATACGGAAGAATGGCGTCCCACGTCTTGTGTTCGACGTCGACGTACATTTACAGCATGTCGGCGATCGTCTTGTTAAGCCGCTCGGTGAGGCCGTTGGTCTGTGGGTGGTACGCTGTCGTCCGGCGGTGGTTTGTTTGGCTGTATGCCAAGATCGCTTGAGTCAAGTCGGCAGTGAATGCCGTTCCTCTGTCGGTGATAAGGACCTCCGGGGCGCCGTGACGTAGGACGATATTTTCGACGAAGAACTTAGCTACCTCGAATGCACAGTCTTTTGGCAGGGCTTTTGTTTCGGCGTAGCCGGTGAGGTAGTCGGTAGCTACCACGATCCACTTGTTTCCGAAAGCCGACGTCGGGAACGGCCCCAGTAGGTCCATACCAATCTGCTGGAAAGGTCGGCAAGGTGGATCAATTGGCTGCAGAAGTCCCGCTGTCCTTGTCGGCGGTGTCTTGCGTCGCTGACAATCCCGGCATGTTCTCACATAACGAGTGACGTCGGTGGTAAGACGTGGCCAGTAGTACCTTTCTTGTATCCTCGCGAGCGTGCGAGAAACAGCAAGGTGCCCTGCCGTCGGGTCGTCGTGCAGGGCCTGCAGGAGTTCTGGTCGCTGAGCTGAAGGCACCACAAGGAGGTACTTAGCTCGAAGCGGTGAAAAGTTTTTCTTTTGTAGAAGACCGTTTCGTAGAAAGAACGACGCAAGTGCGCGCTCGAATACCTTCGGGACTTCGGCGGTCCGGCCTTCGAGGTATTCTATTAGGGCCTTAAGTTCCGGGTCGGCCCTCTGGCGTTCAGCGAAGTCGTCGTTAGTTATCGTTCCTAAGAAGTAGTCGTCATCCGGGTCGTCGGGTAGCGGTCGTCGATGGTGGTAGCCTCGGATACAAATTCTTGGACGGTGTTCGGTGAATTCCTTATTAGTCATGCGAAGAGCTCCTGTTTGACCCCTCGCATGAGGAAACGAACTTTCTTTTCCTCAGGCATGTCTGGGTCAGCGTGACGGAATAGGTGGGTCATCTCCTCTGTGAAAATTCCAACCTTTTCATTTGGTAGCTGAACCCGGGTCTCGAGTAGAGCAGCGGCCCTCTCTTTGCGAGCGACGCTCGCGAACGTTTGCAGAAATGCGCCGCAGAAGACATCCCACGTTCGGAGCGTGGACTTCCGATTCTCTAGCCAGGTCCTTGCGGTGTCTTCCAGGTAGAAGTACACACGACGGAGCTTTTCTTCGTTGTCCCAGTGGTTGAGGGCGGCCACACGTTCGTATGTTCCTAGCCAGGATTCCGGGTCTTTAAACGATGAGCCATGGAACGTTGGTGGTTCCCTGGGTTGATGAATGACGATCGCGGGCTGGGACGCTCCGGTTGTCATTGTCGGTGCAGTCGAGGTCATGGTCTTGGTCTTCCGCGTCTTGTCTTGTAAAAGGCCGTACTCCAGTGGGAGACCTTGCTGTCGGCGGCTCGTTCACTGCTCTTGGTTGGCGTCGGTGTCTTCTCTGCGACGGGGGCTGGGTTCACGGCTTGACGGGGGCGTCCGGTACATGAACGAAGCAGCACCTCCACCAGATGTCACAGGGTCGTGACGTCGCCGAAGACAGGAAACTTCGTGTTGGGATTCAACTGTTTATTTGGGTGAACCTGTGCCCAGTAAAGGGAAAGTCTAATTACAGCAGCAGTCTTGCACAGATAGCAGTCTCGGACTGATAGCGGCGAACGCAGCGTCGACCTTCGATCAACTACTCACAAGCGGCGAAGCACGTCGGCATTTATACTCTTGCCGTCGAATGTTCTAGCGTTATCGCTGGCGATGGCGTAGGTTCCAGAACAATCTGTACCGTTCGCACAGTGGGCATGATTTTATCGAAATGATCTACTACAGTCCGGATCCTTCTCGAAAACTGCAGGCGCGGTTTGCGCTGAGAATCGTGTGGTGTTTTGGGACGATAACAAAAACTTGGGAAATGGAACGTGGCATTATGCATATGTTAATAATAGAAGGAATGAGTGTATAAATTAGTTTTGCCACATCAAAGAAAACAGCATGCTTATCACAGTGAAAATAACTAGATTGTCACGATTTTCAATGGTAGAGATAATCGATTAATATGTCCTTATGAAATTACGGTTTAAATGCTTCCTGCACAGTAAAACTTTAGGAACTGCAAGTGAAAGCTCTCAATGTACATTTAATAGTGTGTGCATGTACATCTGCTGCCTTTATGCTATACAGTTTGTGCACAAGATTGGCATCTTGAACAATTTTAAGAGTTAAACCTATACAAGTTATGAAGGTTAAAATCACCATGAAAGCAAGCAGGACCAGGCAGGTGGCATTAAAAATCTGTGCAAGCCAGATAACTATAACCGAACTGCACACATATAGGGGAGCAAGAGTAACAAAATTCGGCTGCTGACCCGCAGGTCACGGTATCAAATCCCGGCTCCATTTCCGATTCAGAGACTATGGCGTCTCTCATAATCGATAGTGATTTTCGGATGCGAAACCCCACATATAAATCAAGAATAACAGAAATAAACTGCCAACAGAAAAGTTGGGTGCATGTGCTATCTGTAAGTGCTTACACCTTACTACATACAGCATGCTCATTCCATTTTAAATACCGATATTGAAAATAACTGCTCTATTAGGAATGTAAAAGATAAGGTAGAACTGAACGACTCTTTAAAAAGTGTCCTTATTATGACATCACGTTTTCTTATAACAAAATTGACTAAGACTCTGAAATATCATTAAGCAAGAAAAAATCTTCAAAAGAACAATCAAGTTTGAAGTCATAATTTATAATATGGCTACTATGACTATAACCAAGAAATCGACCTCAACATGGCTAATGTTAGTTTTTAAGGCCTATGTTCACTAGACAATGAACTATACCACAAAAAGCACAGCGTTCAGGCAAAGCACCATACAAAAAAGAAAGAAGTCCTTTTTGTTATTACCTACAATGCCTTTAAAATGGTATTTTTACCTCCTCTCTCCACTTTTTATCTAAGTAACTGGTGTGAAACAAGTTAGCTGAAAATGCACTGTGCCTCCAAAACCTGTTGGTTGAATCTGAATTTTTTGAAAAATGGTGAAGCTTGCACTAAATTAGGCTCCACAAGCCTTGGAACAGCGACACTGCATGACTCTTAGGACTACTTTGGTTACTTGTGTTTTGTTTCTGGGCCTAAGCATAAAGACGAAGGCTTAACTTAATTGCTGCTAATAAACAAATGCTTTCAAAATTGCCCGAGCGTCAAAGGATGCTCAGACATTTGTTGTTTTTCGCACTGGGCTATTCTACACCAAACATACAAACCATACTGCCTGGCGACCATCACAGATGTCTAGTTTAAAAATGATGGTAATTTACTCTTCTGAAAATAGTTATTTGCAGAAATGTTTTGAAGAGAAAAAAGTAGTGGTCACGTGGGTATCTTCATAATTTCGCAGAATGTCGTGCGGGTGTTATTTTTGAGAAAAATTTCGAAGTACCGCTTTTTCTTGCCATATTAAATTTGATCTACATATTAAGTAAAGGTGCTTCTTAAAGTATTTGAAGCCGAGTAACATTAGTGCAATTTTTCCGCTACATAGGCTTTGAAGAATTCAGCCAAACTGTTTATCGTTTGCAGTTCTTGTATGGCAATACTGCACTATGTATGAATATTTGAGCCACAAATACTCACAGCACAGAAGTTATATTTCATGAAAAAAAAATAATGTTAGGTCCAGATTACAAATATCACTATATAATCGTTTTTGTCCACATTGAGATGCAATTTGAGCTGTGTGTTTGTCTAATTGATTGATATGTGGGGTTTAACGTCCCAAAACCACCATATGGTTATGAGAGACGCCGTAGTGGAGGGCTCTGGAAATTTTGACCACCTGGGGTTCTTTAACGTGCACCCAAATCTGGGCACACGAGCCTACAACATTTCCGCCTCCATAGGAAATGCAGCCGCCGCAGCCGGGATTCGAACCCGCGACCTGCGGGTCAGCAGCCGAGTACCTTAGCCACTACACCACCGCGGCAGGGCATGTGTGTTTGTCTTATTGAGAAATACTTGTATGTGTAAGTTGAAAGCAAATAAACAGTTATTGTTATATGGCAAGTGTTATCACTACAATTTTTGTTTAAATGAGGAAAATTATTTTTGAAGTCTCCTATTGAGGGCCATGGGGAACTTCGAAACGGAAGCTGTCGTATATCAAATGCAGAAAACAGCCATCATAAGAAAACTTCAAAAATTCATTTCTACTTTAAGACAAAGTGTAATCATATAACTTGCCATATAAAGAGAACTGCTTCCTTGCATTTGATGTGGCAAAAAAATTGCACTAATATTACTTAGCTTCATGCACTACACACAATCACCTTTACCTATTACCTAGACCGAATTTGGTGTAGAAGAGGCAGTATTTTTGAAACACTTTTTACTTTTTACAAAAAAAACACCCAGACGACATCCTGGGAAGTCCAGAAGGCACCAGTGTGGCCTAATATTTTGTTCTCTGCGATCTATTTTAGCTTTTTTGCTGTTTTCAATACAGTAAACGAGCACAATTTTTTTTTCAGAGCACATTTAGGACGGTTGGCAAAAATGGCTGGGATGTTTAATGTGTAATTGCCTCACTGCCAGCATTTATTCTTCTTAAGCTCGAGCTATCACCTCTGTGTTACTGCCTCTCTCATATACAATGCCTGCATAGGAAAGAAACAGAAAAAAAGAAAGCCAGGTCCGACAAAGTTCACAAGGCAAGATATTTTCATGTTGGATAAATTCATTACCATAAACAGCAGCAAAATGGCATTCATTTTGAGTAGTCCAAGACACAAGCTATATACCAGCATAGTAAGAGCCAAGCACAAACTTTTCATTTGAACATGTGTGGTGATAGACAGGAAGCACTTATTGCAAGACTTATCAGTCTGTAATTAACTGAATGAAGTACAATGCACTGTTCAATCCAACATCACATAGGCACCTTTGCTATAGCAAAGCCATGTGTCATTGATTCATGCACTAGATGGGACAATGCGAATGTAACAAAAAAGGTGAAAAAAGAAAACAAGGGAAAAAAAGAAGAAAAGGGGGATGCAAAGTAGGAGCAGTGTAGCACTACTTTTACTTTGCATCCCCCTTTTTTTCTTCTTTTTTCTTCTTTTCTAATGTTTATCTCTTTTTTTTTGCTTCCCTTACCCCCAACCTCCGGCAGGAGAACGCTTTGTATCAGCGCAACCTAACTTGAAAAGAAGCAAGCGCTGCACTCTTCTGCGTTATAGGTTTTTTTTTCAGGCAAACATTTCCAACAGGCACACACGCCTACGCCAAAAGATGATGTCATTACTGACCCCATTTAAACTAACACGCCAAGGATGACAAGGTGACTTCTAAAAATTAGGTCCTCCTATCGCAACATCGGCTAGCCTGTCTGAAGCACTTCTACCGTTCACCCTGATTACCAAACTAGATGTTTCCATCTGTCGACTCACATCTTCATTTTAGATAACACTAAGACGAGCTTACATTGATGAATACGCACGAAAGTTTATTGATGTATCATGTATGAGATTAAGCAACTCTGTTAAAAAATTAATTATAGCTTGCTTCCAGGCTTTTTATACTGTAGCCTGAAACTTCGTAATGTCTTCTATGCACATGAACCAGATTGACAACGTAATGCACAACATGCTTAAGAATACTGCGAGGAACATGATAACGACAAAGCGACCAGCCACCCAAATTTTTCGCTATACATGTTTATAAAATGTTCATGTACCCCAAACGAGGTGCTTATGATGCAAGCCGAAAAAATCTACAAGTAGGGCCTCGGAGCCTTCTGGAAGTAGACGTGTTGCATTTTTTCTGTGGAGGGCTTTACACCCATAAGTGAGGAACAAAACTCCTGTATAATGAAGAATGTTGACAGCTATCAGTTATAGAAAAACCTAATGCAGCTAATCTTCCCCGACACATCTGTACATTTAGAGAGGTGACGTAGCTTCTGTGATTGTGGCAGTAACTCCAACAGGACCAGTGCAAAAAATGGCACTACTTGGCTAGACAAATGTCCAAACATGCCTGCCCGACTCCCTCTAGCCATCCCGGATGAATCTGACACATGATTTCTTAACTGCTGGCTGGACAAAAACAAAACCACTGAAGCACTCACAATACACAGCGTGAAGTTTCTCTGGAGTGGTCAACTTCGTCTTCTGCGATGAAAGAGCAGCACAGTGTACTGATAAGGCACTCCTTGCAATTATTTTCAATGCCACACAGTGACCTTGCTGTTCCTGTCGAAGAGAGCTTCGGGAGCTTGGAGAGTGCTTGCTCTTTTCTGGGGGCTGCTGCCGCTCCTCGTTTTCTGCTCAAGGTCAACCTGCACAAAGTTGTAGACGAGGCTTTAAGAGTTGTATATAATGATATACAAATTTTCGCAGAACACACATTTCCTCGTGGCACACTGAGGAATTTCTTATAAAACTTAATGCCTCGCATATGCAAACATTTACAATCGATCCGAAGATGCACTCGAATCTAAAGGAGCAAGTTTATTATGTAGTGTATATAAAGAAAGGTCATTCAGCACAACCACAACTACAGTTGCACACGAAAACGACATTTTACACGATCCTGTTTATTTACATGGTCCATTTTATTTTATTTACACGGTCCATTTTACACGGTCCTGTTTTACACGATCTGGTCTGCATGAACTCTTGAACTGGGCACCATATAGGTTGAAAGACACACACAGAGTTTGGGACAAACCTAGTTTCCCGTGGAGCATCCTCTTGCAATATAACAACACATCTCAATCTAGTTAGTTGGTCAGAACGAGCTGAAAAGAGCTCGCACTTGAAAAGCACGGGCAGAAGGAATGACGCCTGCACCATGTGCTCCCTGTACATTCTCGTTGAGGGTGCAGTTTTCACCTTATCCTTATGCAATTTCGCATTTATAACATTGTTCGCTGCATAATCTTTGTGGCATTAAAGTGTGTGATACCGTCATGTGCATCACATGTAATTTATAAAAATAGATTACAAGATAGCTTGATTCAAAAATAACAAAGTGCATCCAGCGCCATGTCCTGTAGCCTTTCTTTAGGCAAATGGCAGAATGATTTATTCTTCAAAACATATCTTACTTGTAACCACTACAAGAGCTAACTCGTACACTGGCACATTCTGTTTGCCTCTTCAGATTATAAGGTACCTTTTTTAAACCAGAAAATCTCCAAGAAGAATAGAAGTGTTGTAATTGTGAAGAAAGAAAAGTAGAAGGAAAAAAAGATAACCTGCCTTGTACAGGGACCGAGCCTGCGAACTTCGAATAACATGTCCAATGCTCTATCAACTGAGCTACCATGGCGGCTATCCCTCTTCCATTTTGCACGGTATATATGGGCATTTATACATGAAAGAGTTAGTCAGCGCTGTCTGTTACCATCATGGCGAGTGTGGGACACCTTTCTTTTGCCTACTGGCAATTACATTACGATTGCAATTACGTTACGATTACTTCCAATATCCCTATACTTCTTTGGCAGCATTATGCATCTGTCAGTTCTCAGAAAATCTGCTAGTCACAGGAGGTGGCAATGGTTCGCCCTCCCACCTAAATGCATGTACTTGAACACATGCACAACTGATCAAAAAAAACAAGTCACACACCGCTAAGAAAACTGAGATTAACTGTTTCAGGTTCATGAGTAAAGGAAAGAATTATAAATTTAAGGGTTTGATGTCTTTGTTGAACACATTATAATGATAACTAGCAGAAACTGATGCCAAACAACTTATAGGGGATGTTATCAAAAGTAACTTTAACAAAATTGTGAAAATCAAAGTGAACAAAAACGTACCTTGGCAACATTTTTTTACAATTGAATTGACATTACTTTTTATAGCATCCTTTTATTTTACTGGGTAATGTTGTCGGGTAATTCTTATTATTAGAGTGATGAGTAGGCTAACAAAGAAAGTATATGGCATTGATACTTCTTTTGAACACCTTAAAGTTTGAGGACCTTAAAAGAGCGGAAGCTACTTTGAGTAGACCAGAATATTTAGTTGGAGTGAAAAAAAAACGTACACACATTTTTACCAGGCTTTTTAACACATTTTGAGACATAAAAGTGCATGCTGCCAGTAATGTTAAGTACCATTACTTTTGTCACAATATGCACTGTAGCAGGTGTAGTTAGAGTGGTGATAGTGAAGGATAAATCAAGCACTCCACCAACTGCGTTCACATCAATGTTCGCGTATTTTAAAAATAAACCTGCTGTATAGTAAAAAAAATTTAGAGCATTTATGATTTTATCCAAATCAAGTTAAACCAACTGGGTAAGCAAACCATTTGCATAAAATCAAAAGGCATAAAGTGATTCATGTATTATAACTATTTGAACAATTTCAGCAATGCAGGGCAAAGTGACAACAGTTCTATTAAAAACCCCTCTCATTATAACATGCACGAAAAGCACCACACCAGAATATATTATAGTGCATGTAATATCGAGACTACTAGACTGTCTATTGACCTTTTAGAAGAAGGGTATCTCCTTCACGTTCAAGGGGCAACCACTTAGCCTTTTCCTGAGCTTTTCAGTGAATATTTCCTGAATTTCAGATATCATTAGGATTGATTTAGAGTGAACAGATTTTGCTTACGCATTGAAACCTAGCTCTGTATGGAACTGCAGTTATGGGTGCCAAACCACCTCCAAATAATTTTTATCATTTAACTTATTTTTTAACTGCAGCAGCACAGCTACCTATGGGTGTCCAAAAAGTAGCTAGAAACAATACCTTTACCTCTTTGAGCCTTTTGGAAGTGTTCAGCTTCTCAGTGCTCACCTTACAACATTTTTTTTAAATATGTGTTTGTGTGCCTACTGCTTTTGCTCCTTGTACAGTGAGGAGAAGCACATAGCAAGAAGAGACAAGAAAGAAGCATAGCGAAAAAAAGCGAAATAAGCGAAGACCTCTTTTGTTTCGTACAATGTGTGTAACATTACTATTGCGACAACATATAGACAAATTATCACGGCTATGCATTCATTGTAGAGTCATACACAGCTGCAACACCACGACTAAATTTCAACCTTGTGTAGGTTTAAGATCCCTTTATAGTGGCAAGCTAATGATATCTGCATTTGTTTGGCACATATTAAGATGCAGTGAAATGTGATATGGTAATCTCATTTAGAATGCACCTCATGTGGCTTCATTGTATACGTAGCCACAAGTAACTCTGGTTGCAAAGCAATATGGCAGAGCCTAAACAGACGTCACCGACCACTCCAATCTGAACTTGCCTTTGCTACTTGCCCATTATCATCCCAGCAAAAAATTAATAATTGACTCTGCTGCAGATATGTGCTAGCCTATGCTAAGGACCAAGTATGAAGGGTGTTTTGTCATTATTGAGATCAGTTATTTGTTCAAGAACACTTGCTGTCAAACACAAATACATTGCTGTCGAAGCATCAAGACTCAAATATAAAGCAAAAAGAAGTGCCTCTTTAAAAATTACAGTCCACAAGGAGCAAGATAAATATTTGATATACTTGGGATGTAAGGCACGCACAAGAGGTGCTGCCATATTATACTTTTTCTTGTGTTGAAACCTGCTTGCTTTATTCACCCAACACATCTGTAAAGATGCCGTGAAAACACCAAGGAGCTGATGCAGCAAGGTTGAACACATGTCCAGGGATTCCACCATTCCAAAGTAGCCCTACAGCCTCCACAGTCCTGCAACCATTTGTAAGATAAATATAGTTCTACCCAAAGTTCTTGGTTTACAGACACACATGCAAGACGCATAATTACTCTATAGGAAGTTTGCATGATAATGCGCTGGGTAGCAAAACGGAAGCCAATATCAAGTATCCCGGCCTGCCGCTTTTTTCTTTCCTTTCTTAATTAATCAATCCATGGTTAATAAATGTTCCCCCAATGTGAAGTGTACTGGCCGTCCGGTGAAGAATTGCAATATATTTCAAACACAGTCCATTTCATGGCAAGTAAGCATGCAATAGCAATTTGTCAGCTGTTCGAGAAAAGAGCATGAAGTTTAACTAAAACCCATGTTTTTTATAAACACCATTCAATTTGATATAAAAGTTGTGAGCATTATGTGAAGGAACACGGATTCATGTTTAATCAATGATTTCTTATAATGTACTGATATGAATGCAACTAACTGAATATGAATTGATAGTTTTTGCTTGAGAATTTAGAGTTATGAACACTATCGCACTTGCAAGCTGCATCTTGTCCAAAACAGCGGCAAGATAGGCTAGTTTCTGTAGGTGAGCAGTAATGAGCAGTGCGAAGTAACAACAAGAAACACCAGTAACACCAGTATGGGGCAAGCACAGACTGCCAACTGTATAATTTATTGCACAAATGTTCGCCTGAATATCAGTCAGACAACTCGTGCAAATGAAGGTCCAGTTGGGAATGAACAAGTTACGAAATCAACAATGCCTGCTTTCACTAACAGGACCCTCATTCACATAAAGTATGCAGCGATAGGCCCCTACCGAGGTACGTCACAGCATGATGTCACTGGCACATGTAAAAGGTGTGGCTGGAAAAACACTCTCGCTGGTGGTTCGGCCCGGTACAGTCGTGCGGTGTTTGGGGCAAGTTTTAATTTTTCAAAGCTTACACTTCACGTTACAATGTCGACATTAGCTGTAGTATGTGTCAGCAAACATCTAGCTGTGTGGTAAACTGTGTGGTAAAATATTTGCCACGCTGTCTGTTTATCCTGAAGAAGTAAACACACGTGGTGGCCTGTGCGAGCAACAGCGGCCTCGTCTTCAAAAATGTGCACTGTTGATTGCGGCATGTAGTGTGCATTGAAAGGTATTGAGAATATCGGTTCAACTGAGAATATTGTGTGTGGTGTGTGCAGTGTCAGTAACAATGTGTCTTGTTTGCGAAGACGTTAGCACTCATGGCAGGGACCGGTCGATGAAAAAACTTGATTCGACATTTTATTCAAGGTAAATATGCACTTGACACGACCATCTGCGAGTAGGTACATCTCGGTGTTTGTGCTGTGTGCAGAAAAAAATTGCATGGTGACAGGGCTGGAAGATACCATTTGCTGAAGCTGCATGTATGAATCGCCCCGACGAGTACGCAAGCCCAATAAAGGTATAACTTGTTTTATCGAAAGCCTCATATGTCTTCATGTAATAAGCAGAGATTCTTGTATCACATATACTCAGTACCTTTACCGCTCGATATTCATGAAGTGACAATGCAAACAACAAGTTTGTGTGTAAGGTCCTAAGGGAGCAATGTAAATATGCAAATAAGTTGTAGGTGTCAGATGCAGCGATGTAACTGCACAAAAGATTACGTATATATTAGGCTACAGGTTTAGAATCGCATACATCTCAGTGGTCTATCAGGAACGTCACAAACAAGTTCCTTGCCAACCAGCCCTTGCAAAGAGGGAGGGAATGGCTGGCACGGTGCTCGAAGTGACGTCACACTATTTGCAAACATAAAGGAGGTTTCTTACTTAGGCAACATTTTGCATAATATATGTTTTAGATACAAAACTGTACTCGTCCACATTGATCATACTGATGTCTTTTGTTGTTACTTTGTGCTGTGAATTACTAGGCATTTAGTCACCATGATCTTTAAAAGCTAATTTCAGTGTTCTCTCTCATATTGCTGACAACTGTGTTGTTGCATAAATTAGGCAAAAAAGCAACACAGAAAGGCTGTCACAATAAATACACCAACATGGGTATTCTCCTGCAAACAAAAGTCGGCACTGGTCCTGTCATTACCCGTCTTCCTTCTCTCTTTGCCTTGTTTGTGCTGAAACAGCCAAACACCTAATGAGTTAGATGAGAAATATTAACGCATCAAAACTATAAGTGCTTGCATCAGCAACTACACAACAGCGTGATAACCGCACCCCTGCCACACAGCAGCGAAACATATTTTGAACATGCTGGCAGTGTATTATTTTATAAAAAGCAACTCTGGCAGATTACAAAATCTCACATTGTGCATGCAAGCTTTCTTCAAAGTCAGGCGTACAATGTAGGTGCTGGCCGGTACATTATTAGTTACAAGCAAAGGCGTCTTGCAGGTACACATGCAGATTGCACGAACACCTCTCTCTCTCTACACTAGACACACACATTATATCTTTCAACAAGCACACGCCACTGTTTCGGGGCATAATAACGCTCTACCGTGAACGTATGCTAATCAACCCACTCAGGCGGTTGGCTAGGTGAATCGAGCCAAGTTTCAAATTGTATCGCCCGCGAACGTAAACAAAATGCTGCTTTGCATCAAATGGCACTGCAGGCTTCGTTTAATCAACAACGTAGCAAGCGCCGTGTGCTTCTTCCTCACTACATTGCACATATGAAAAAATCGATCACCATACACATGCATGTTGCCGTAGTTGTCTCGAATTAGCTCCAGTAAGGCCGCGCCGATGCGCCAGGGCTCTGCTGGCGTTAGCGCTGTCAAAGCGAATCGGCAACCGCACTCGCAAAGGCGCGTAATGTTGCCGTTTCACGACGCCTCGTTCGAGTGCGGCAACACACACTTGCACTGAGTGGCATACTTGGTCTACATAAAAGTGTCCTCCTTACCTTTAGTTTCTTTCACACTGTCCTGAGGGAAGCGACCACAGGCGTCAGCCGTCACCTCGGAGTCCTTCGAGCGCCCGCCCAACCCACCGGTTCCTTGGACGACTCGCACTTGATCCGCACTCGAACAACCGCGGGAATAGGGCGCAATCTTAGCAAATCACACGAACGAGGAACGGCGTTTCCTTGCGTAAATTTAACATTTCGTGCTCTCGTGTGTAGCAGCGCGAACACATGAGAGACGCACCAAAACGGCATGCCCACGGAAACAAAGAAGACAAAAACATGTGGCTTTAGCTGTGAATGGATTTGACTTGGATATCTGTGTGAGGAAAATAAAAAAAAAAACATCTGTCGCTGCTATAAACTGAAAACAATGTACGTTATCTGGCAAAATAACTTTAAAAGTGATAAACGGTTATTCAAAAAACAAGTTACAACTTATGAATATTTTCGCAGGTCTTTGTTTTGTTTTTGTTCTAGCAGACGACAGCCTCCTGCTGCTTCTACGACAGACGTAGTGCGGTTTCACGTTCGGTGCGGTGCGGCTTCGTGGTGTCCACCGAGTTCCTGTCAGGTAGTCGGCGATGTCACGTGGTCGTTCTCCTGGCTGTGGACGCGGTGCATTGACGGCGAAGCCACGCAGTCCCATCTGTCGGTACTGGCAACGGCGGTATGTGTGTCCGGCCTCGCCGCAGTGGTAGCAGAGCGGGCGATGGTCAGGGGTGCGCCAGACGTCAGTCTTCCTCGGTGCACTGCGTTGGCCCGCTGTGGAACGGTAGGACGTCGGTGGGGGTGGTGGCGTCGGTGGCGTCTGGCGACGGAAGTGCGACGGGGCGGCGTTTAGGCGTGGACGGGGAGGAGCGTTGTGGCGCACTGCAGCGGCGTAGCTCATAGTTTCTGGCTCGGGCGGTGGTGTTTCGGGAATTCGAAGCGATTGCTGGACTTCTTCTCGCACAATGTCGGCGATCGAATCCACTTGAGGCTGCGCCGAAGGCAACAGTTTGCGCAGCTCTTCCCGCACGATCGCTCGGATCGTTTTACGCAGGTCGTCAAAGTCGCTGGCTTGAGCAGCAGCGCATTCTGGAGTCAGGCGACGATTATACTGTCTGGTGCGCATGTCCAGCGTTTTTTCGATGGTGGTAGCCTCGGATACAAATTCTTGGACGGTGTTCGGTGAATTCCTTATTAGTCATGCGAAGAGCTCCTGTTTGACCCCTCGCATGAGGAAACGAACTTTCTTTTCCTCAGGCATGTCTGGGTCAGCGTGACGGAATAGGTGGGTCATCTCCTCTGTGAAAATTCCAACCTTTTCATTTGGTAGCTGAACCCGGGTCTCGAGTAGAGCAGCGGCCCTCTCTTTGCGAGCGACGCTCGCGAACGTTTGCAGAAATGCGCCGCAGAAGACATCCCACGTTCGGAGCGTGGACTTCCGATTCTCTAGCCAGGTCCTTGCGGTGTCTTCCAGGTAGAAGTACACACGACGGAGCTTTTCTTCGTTGTCCCAGTGGTTGAGGGCGGCCACACGTTCGTATGTTCCTAGCCAGGATTCCGGGTCTTTAAACGATGAGCCATGGAACGTTGGTGGTTCCCTGGGTTGATGAATGACGATCGCGGGCTGGGACGCTCCGGTTGTCATTGTCGCTGCAGTCGAGGTCATGGTCTTGGTCTTCCGCGCCTTGTCTTGTAGAAGGCCGTACTCCGGCGGGAGACCTTGCTGTCGGCGGCTTGTTCGCTGCTCTTGGTTGGCGTCGGTGTCTTCTCCGCGACGGGGGCTGGGTTCACGGCTTGACGGGGGCGTCCGGTACATGAACGAAGCAGCACCTCCACCAGATGTCACAGGGTCGTGACGTCGCCGAAGACAGGAAACTTCGTGTTGGGATTTAACTGTTTATTTGGGTGAACCTGTGCCCAGTAAAGGGAAAGTCTAATTACAGCAGCAGTCTTGCACAGATAGCAGTCTCGGACTGATAGCGGCGAACGCAGCGTCGACATTCGATCAACTACTCACAAGCGGCGAAGCACGTTGGCATTTATACTCTTGCCGTCGAATGTTCTAGCGTTATCGCTGGCGGTGGCGTAGGTTCCAGAACAATCCGTACCGTTCGCACAGTGGGCATGATTTTATCGAAATGATCTACTACAGTCCGGATCCTTCTCGAAAACTGCAGGCGCGGTTTGCGCTGAGAATCGTGTGGTGTTTTGGGACGATAACAAAAACTTGGGAAATGGAACGTGGCATTATGCATATGTTAATAATAGAAGGAATGAGTGTATAAATTAGTTTTGCCACATCAAAGAAAACAGCATGCTTATCACAGTGAAAATAACTAGATTGTCACGATTTTCAATGGTAGAGATAATCAATTAATATGTCCTTATGAAATTACGGTTTAAATGCTTCCTGCACAGTAAAACTTTAGGAACTGCAAGTGAAAGCTCTCAATGTACATTTATTAGTGTGTGCATGTACATCTGCTGCCTTTATGCTATACAGTTTGTGCACAAGATTGGCATCTTGAACAATTTTGAGAGTTAAACCTATACAACTTATGAAGGTTAAAATCACCATGAAAGCAAGCAGGACCAGGCAGGTGGCATTAAAAATCTGTGCAAGCCAGATAACTATAACCGAACTGCACACATACAGGGGAGCAAGAGTAACAAAAATTCGGCTGCTGACCCGCAGGTCACGGTATCAAATCCCGGCTCCATTTCCGATTCAGAGACTATGGCGTCTCTCATAATCGATAGTGATTTTCGGATGCGAAACCCCACTTATAAATCAAGAATAACAGAAATAAACTGCCAACAGAAAAGTTGGGTGCATGTGCTATCTGTAAGTGCTTACACCTTACTACATACAGCATGCTCATTCCATTTTAAATACCGATATTGAAAATAACTGCTCTATTAGGAATGTAAAAGATAAGGTAGAACTGAACGACTCTTTAAAAAGTGTCCTTATTATGACATCACGTTTTCTTATAACAAAATTGACTAAGACTCTGAAATATCATTAAGCAAGAAAAAATCTTCAAAAGAACAATCAAGTTTGAAGTCATAATTTATAATATGGCTACTATGACTATAACCAAGAAATCGACCTCAACATGGCTAATGTTAGTTTTTAAGGCCTATGTTCACTAGACAATGAACTATACCACAAAAAGCACAGCGTTCAGGCAAAGCACCATACAAAAAAGAAAGAAGTCCTTTTTGTTATTACCTACAATGCCTTTAAAATGGTATTTTTACCTCCTCTCTCCACTTTTTATCTAAGTAACTGGTGTGAAACAAGTTAGCTGAAAATGCACTGTGCCTCCAAAACCTGTTGGTTGAATCTGAATTTTTTGAAAAATGGTGAAGCTTGCACTAAATTAGGCTCCACAAGCCTTGGAACAGCGACACTGCATGACTCTTAGGACTACTTTGGTTACTTGTGTTTTGTTTCTGGGCCTAAGCATAAAGACGAAGGCTTAACTTAATTGCTGCTAATAAACAAATGCTTTCGAAATTGCCCGAGCGTCAAAGGATGCTCAGACATTTGTTGTTTTTCGCACTGGGCTATTCTACACCAAACATACAAACCATACTGCCTGGCGACCATCACAGATGTATCGTTTAAAAAATGATGGTAATTTACTCTTCTGAAAATAGTTATTTGCAGAATTGTTTTGAAGAGAAAAAAGTAGTGGTCACGTGGGTATCTTCATAATTTCGCAGAATGTCGTGCGGGTGTTATTTTTGAGAAAAATTTCGAAGTACCGCTTTTTCTTGCCATATTAAATTTGATCTACATATTAAGTAAAGGTGCTTCTTAAAATATTTGAGGCCGAGTAACATTAGTGCAATTTTTCCGCTACATAGGCTTTGAAGAATTCAGCCAAACTGTTTATCGTTTGCAGTTCTTGTATGGCAATACTGCACTATGTATGAATATTTGAGCCACAAATACTCATAGCACAGAAGTTATATCTCATGAAAAAAAAAATATTGTTAGGTCCAGATTACAAATATCACTATATAATCGTTTTTGTCCACATTGAGATGCAATTTGAGCTGTGTGTTTGTCTAATTGATTGATATGTGGGGTTTAACGTCCCAAAACCACCATATGGTTATGAGAGACGCCGTAGTGGAGGGCTCTGGAAATTTTGAGCACCTGGGGTTCTTTAACGTGCACCCAAATCTGAGCACACGGGCCTACAACATTTCCGCCTCCATAGGAAATGCAGCCGCCGCAGCCGGGATTCGAACCCGCGACCTGCGGGTCAGCAGCCGAGTACCTTAGCCACTACACCACCGCGGCGGGGCATGTGTGTTTGTCTAATTGAGAAATACTTGTATGTGTAAGTTGAAAGCAAATAAACAGTTATTGTTATATGGCAAGTGTTATCACTACAATTTTTGTTTAAATGAGGAAAATTATTTTTGAAGTCTCCTATGGAGGGCCATGGGGAACTTCGGAACGGAAACTGTCGTATATCAAATGCAGAAAACAGCCATCATAAGAAAACTTCAAAAATTCATTTCTACTTTAAGACAAAGTGTAATCATATAACTTGCCATATAAAGAGAACTGCTTCCTTGCATTTGATGTGGCAAAAAAATTGCACTAATATTACTTAGCTTCATGCACTACACACAATCACCTTTACCTATTACCTAGACCGAACTTGGTGTAGAAGAGGCAGTATTTTTGAAACACTTTTTACTTTTTACAAAAAAAACACCCAAACGACATCTTGGGAAGTCCAGAAGGCACCAGTGTGGCCTAATATTTTGTTCTCTGCGATATATTTTAGCTTTTTTGCTGTTTTCGATACAGTAAACGAGCACAATTTTTTTTCAGAACACATTTAGGACGGTTGGCAAAATGGCTGGGATGTTTGATGTGTAATTGCCTCACTGCCAGCATTTATTCTTCCGAAGCTCGAGCTATCACCTCTGTGTTACTGCCTCTCTCATATACAATGCCTGCATAGGAAAGAAAAAGAAAAAAAGAAAGCCAGGTCCGACAAAGTTCACAAGGCAAGATATTTTCATGTTGGATAAATTCATTACCATAAACAGCAGCGAAATGGCATTCATTTTGAGTAGCCCAAGACACAAGCTATATACCAGCATACTAAGAGCCAAGCACAAACTTTTCATTTGAACATGTGTGGTGATAGACAGGAAGCACTTATTGCAAGACTTATCAGTCTGTAATTAACTGAATGAAGTACAATGCACTGTTCAATCCAACATTACATAGGCACCTTTGCTATAGCAAAGCCATGTGTCATTGATTCATGCACTAGATGGGACAATGCAAATGTAACAAAAAAGGTGAAAAAAGAAAACAAGGGAAAAAAAGAAGAAAAGGGGGATGCAAAGTAGGAGCAGTGTAGCACTACTTTTACTTTGCATCCCCCTTTTTTTTCTTCTTTTTTTCTTTTCTATTGTTTATCTCTTTTTTTGCTTCCCTTACCCCCAACCTCCGACAGGAGAACGCTTTGTATCAGCGCAACCTAACTTGAAAAGAAGCAAGCGCTGCACTCTTCTGCGTTATAGGTTTTTTTTTCAGGCAAACATTTCCAACAGGCACACACGCCTACGCCAAAAGATGATGTCATTACTGACCCCATTTAAACTAACACGCCAAGGATGACAAGGTGACTTCTAAAAAATAGGTCCTCCTATCGCAACATCGGCTAGCCTGTCTGAAGCACTTCTACCGTTCACCCTGATTACCAAACTAGATGTTTCCATCTGTCGACTCACATCTTCATTTTAGATAACACTAAGACGAGCTTACATTGATGAATACGCACGAAAGTTTATTGATGTATCATGTATGAGATTAAGCAACTCTGTTAAAAAATAATTATAGCTTGCTTCCAGGCTTTTTATACTGTAGCCTGAAACTTCGTAATGTCTTCTATGCACATGAACCAGATTGACAACGTAATGCACAACATGCTTAAGAATACTGCGAGGAACATGATAACGACAAAGCGACCAGCCAACCAAATTTTTAGCTATACATGTTTATAAAATGTTCATGTACCCCAAACGAGGTGCTTATGATGCAAGCCGAAAAAACCTACAAGTAGGGCCTCGGAGCCTTCTGGAAGTAGACGTGTTGCATTTTTT
Organism: Rhipicephalus microplus; assembly: GCF_043290135.1. NCBI lineage: Eukaryota > Metazoa > Arthropoda > Arachnida > Ixodida > Ixodidae > Rhipicephalus > Rhipicephalus microplus. The sequence goes on from NW_027464588.1 coordinate 17,137,498, forward strand.
CTGTGGAGGGCTTTACACCCATAAGTGAGGAACAAAACTCCTGTATAATGAAGAATGTTGACAGCTATCAGTTATAGAAAAACCTAATGCAGCTAATCTTCCCCGACACATCTGTACATTTAGAGAGGTGACGTAGCTTCTGTGATTGTGGCAGTAACTCCAACAGGACCAGTGCAAAAATTGGCACTACTTGGCTAGACAAATGTCCAAACATGCCTGCCCGACTCCCTCTAGCCATCCCGGATGAATCTGACACATGATTCCTTAACTGCTGGCTGGACAAAAACAAAACCACTGAAGCACTCACAATACACAGCGTGAAGTTTCTCTGGAGTGGTCAACTTCGTCTTCTGCGATGAAAGAGCAGCACAGTGTACTGATAAGGCACTCCTTGCAATTATTTTCAATGCCACACAGAGACCTTGCTGTTCCTGTCGAAGAGAGCTTCGGGAGCTTGGAGGGTGCTTGCTCTTTTCTGGGGGCTGCTGCCGCTCCTTGTTTTCTGCTCAAGGTCAACCTGCACAAAGTTGTAGACGAGGCTTTAAGAGTTGTATATAATGATATACAAATTTTCGCAAAACACACATTTCCTCGTGGCACACTGAGGAATTTCTTATAAAACTTAATGCCTCGCATATGCAAACATTTACAATCGATCCGAAGATGCACTCGAATCTAAAGTAGCAAGTTTATTATGTAGTGTATATAAAGAAAGGTCATTCAGCACAACCACAACTACAGTTGCACACGAAAACGACATTTTACACGATCCTGTTTATTTACATGGTCCATTTTATTTTATTTACACGGTCCATTTTACACGGTCCTGTTTTACACGATCTGGTCTGCATGAACTCTTGAACCGGGCACCATATAGGTTGAAAGACACACACAGAGTTTGGGACAAACCTAGTTTCCCGTGGAGCATCCTCTTGCAATATAACAACACATCTCAATCTAGTTAGTTGGTCAGAACGAGCTGAAAAGAGCTCGCACTTGAAAAGCATGGGCAGAAGGAATGACGCCTGCACCATGTGCTCCCTGTACATTCTCGTTGAGGGTGCAGTTTTCACCTTATCCTTATGCAATTTCGCATTTATAACATTGTTCGCTGCATAATCTTTGTGGCATTAAAGTGTGTGACACCGTCATGTGCATCCCATGTAATTTATAAAAATAGATTACAAGATGGCTTGATTCAAAAATAACAAAGTGCATCCAGCGCCATGTCCTGTAGCCATTCTTTAGGCAAATGGCAGAATGATTTATTCTTCAAAACATATCTTACTTGTAACCACTACAAGAGCTAACTCGTACACTGGCACATTCTGTTTGCCTCTTCAGATTATAAGGTACCTTTTTTACACCAGAAAATCTTCAACAAGAATAGAAGTGTTGTAATTGTGAAGAAAGAAAAGTAGAAGGAAAAAAAGATAACCTGCCTTGTACAGGGACCGAGCCTGCGAACTTCGAATAACATGTCCGATGCTCTATCAACTGAGCTACCATGGCGGCTATCCCTCTTCCATTTTGCACGGTATATATGGGCATTTATACATGAAAGAGTTAGTCAGCGCTGTCTGTTACCATTATGGCGAGTGTGGGACACCTTTTTTTTGCCTACTGGCAATTACATTACGATTGCAATTACGTTACGATTACTTCCAATATCCCTATACTTCTTTGGCAGCATTATGCATCTGTCAGTTCTCAGAAAATCTGCTAGTCACAGGAGGTGGCAATGGTTCGCCCTCCCACCTAAATGCATGTACTTGAACATATGCACAACTGATCAAAAAAAAAAACAAGTCACACACCGCTAAGAAAACTGAGATTAACTGTTTCAGATTCATGAGTAAAGGAAAGAACTATAAATTTAAGGGTTTGATGTCTTTGTTGAACACATTATAATGATAACTAGCAGAAACTGATGCCAAACAACTTATAGGGGATGTTATCAAAAGTAACTTTAACAAAATTGTGAAACTAAAAGTGAACAAAAACGTACCTTGGCAACATTTTTTTTACAATTGAATTGACATTACTTTTTATAACATCCTTTTATTTTACTGGGTAATGTTGTCGGGTAATTCTTATTATTAGAGTGATGAGTAGGCTGACAAAGAAAGTATATGGCATTGATACTTCTTTTGAACACCTAAAAGTTTGAGGACCTTAAAAGAACGAAAGCTACTTTGAGTAGACCAGAATATTTAGTTGGAGTGAAAAAAAACGTACACACATTTTTACCAGGCTTTTTAACACATTTTGAGACATAAAATTGCATGCTGCCAGTAATGTTAAGTACCATTACTTTTGTCACAATATGCACTGTAACAGGTGTAGTTAGAGTGGTGATAGTGAAGGATAAATTAAGCACTCCACCAACTGCGTTCACATCAATGGTCGCGTATTTTAAAAATAAACCTGCTGTATATTAAAAAAAAATTTAGAGCATTTATGATTTTATCCAAATCAAGTTAAACCAACTGGGTAAGCAAACCATTTGCATAAAATCAAAAGGCATAAAGTGATTCATGTATTATAACTATTTGAACAATTTCAGCAACGCAGAGCAAAGTGACAACAGTTCTATTAAAAACCCCTCTCATTATAACATGCATGAAAAGCACCACACCAGAATATATTATAGTGCATGTAATATCGAGACTACTAGACTGTCTATTGACCTTTTAGAAGAAGGGTATCTCCTTCACGTTCAAGGGGCAACCACTTAGCCTTTTCCTGAGCTTTTCTGTGAATATTTCCTGAATTTCAGATATCATTAGGATTGATTTAGAGTGAACAGATTTTGCTTACGCATTGAAATCTAGCTCTGTATGGAACTGCAGTTATGGGTGCCAAACCACCTCCAAATAATTTTTAACATTTAACTTATTTTTTAACTGCAGCAGCACAACTACCTATGGGTGTCCAAAAAGTAGCTAGAAACAATACCTTTACCTCTTTGAGCCTTTTGGAAGTGTACAGCTTCTCAGTGCTCACCTTACAACATTTTTTTAAATATGTGTTTGTGTGCCCACTGCTTTTGCTCCTTGTACAGTGAGGAGAAGCACATAGCAAGAAGAGACAAGAAAGAAGCATAGCGAAAAAAAGCGAAGTAAGCGAGGACCTCTTTTGTTTCGTACAATGTGTGTAACATTACTATTGCGACAACATATAGACAAATTATCACGGCTATGCATTCATTGTAGAGTCACACACAGCTGCAACACCACGACTAAATTTCAACCTTGTGTAGGTTTAAGATCCCTTTATAGTGGCAAGCTAATGATATCTGCATTTGTTTGGCACATATTAAGATGCAGTGAAATGTGATATGGTAATCTCATTTAGAATGCACCTCATGTGGCTTCATTGTATACGTAGCCACAAGTAACTCTGGTTGCAAAGCAATATGGCACAGCCTAAACAGACGTCACCGACCACTCCATTCTGAACTTGCCTTTGCTACTTGCCCATTATCATCCCAGCAAAAAATGAATAATTGACTCTGCTGCAGATATGTGCTAGCCTATGCTAAGGACCAAGTATGAAGGGTGTTTTGTCATTATTGAGATCAGTTATTTGTTCAAGAACACTTGCTGTCAAACACAAATACATTGCTGTCGAAGCATCAAGACTCAAATATAAAGCAAAAAGAAGTGTCTCTTTAAAAATTACAGTCCATAAGGAGCAAGATAAATATTTGATATACTTGGGATGTATGGCACGCACAAGAGGTGCTGCCATATTATACTTTTTCTTGTGTTGAAACCTGCTTGCTTTACTCACCCAACACATCTGTAAAGATGCCGTGAAAACACCAAGGAGCTGATGCAGCAAGGTTGAACACATGTCCAGGGATTCCACCATTCCAAAGCAGCCCTACAGCCTCCACAGTCCTGCAACCATTTGTAAGATAAATATAGTTCTACCCAAAGTTCTTGGTTTACAGACACACATGCAAGACGCATAATTACTCTATAGGAAGTTTGCATGATAATGCGCTGGGTAGCAAAACGGAAGCCAATATCAAGTATCCCGGCCTGCCGCTTCTTTCTTTCCTTTCTTAATTAATCAATCCATGGTTAATAAATGTTCCCCCAATGTGAAGTGTACTGGCCGTCCGGTGAAGAATTGCAATGTATTTCAAACACAGTCCATTTCATGGCAAGTAAGCATGCAATAGCGATTTGTCAGCTGTTCGAGAAAAGAGCATGAAGTTTAACTAAAACCCATGTTTTTTATAAACACCATTCAATTTGACATAAAAGTTGTGAGCATTATGTGAAGGAACACGGATTCATGTTTAATCAATGATTTCTTATAATGTAGTGATATGAATGCAACTAACTGAATATGAATTGATAGTTTTTGCTTGAGAATTTAGAGTTATGAACACTATCGCACTTGCAAGCTGCATCTTGTCCAAAACAGCGGCAAGATAGGCTAGTTTCTGTAGGTGAGCAGTAATGAGCAGTGCGAAGTAACAACAAGAAACACGAGTAACACCAGTATGGGGCAAGCACAGACTGCCAACTGTATAATTTATTGCACAAATGTTCGCCTGAATATCAGTCAGACAACTCGTGTAAATGAAGGTCCAGTTGGGAATGAACAAGCTCCGAAATCAACAATGCCTGCTTTCACTAACAGGACCCTCATTCACATAAAGTATGCAGCGATAGGCCCCTACCGAGGTACGTCACAGCATGATGTCACTGGCACATGTAAAAGGTGTGGCTGGAAAAACACTCCCGCTGGTGGCTCAGCCCGGTACAGTCGTGCGGTGTTTGGGGCAAGTTTTAATTTTTCAAAGCTTACACTTCACGTTACAATGTCGACATTAGCTGTAGTATGTGTCAGCAAACATCTAGCTGTGTGGTAAACTGTGTGGTAAAATATTTGCCACGCTGTCTGTTTATCCTGAAGAAGTAAACACACGTGGTGGCCTGTGCGAGCAACAGCGGCATAGTCTTCAAAAATGTGCACTGTTGATTGCGGCATGTAGTGTGCATTGAAAGGTATTGAGAATATCGGTTCAACTGAGAATATTGTGTGTGGTGTGTGCAGTGTCAGTAACAATGTGTCTTGTTTGCGAAGGCATTAGCACTCATGGCAGGGACCGGTTGATGAAAAAACTTGATTCGACATTTTAGTCAAGGTAAATATGCACTTGACGCGACCATCTGCGAGTAGGTACATCTCGGTGTTTGTGCTGTGTGCAGAAAAAAATTGCATGGTGACAGGGCTGGAAGATACCATTTGCTGAAGCTGCATGTATGAATCACCCCGACGAGTACGCAAGCCCAATAAAGGTATAACTTGTTTTATCGAAGGCCTCATATGTCTTCATGTAATAAGCAGAGATTCTTGTTTCACATATACTCAGTACCTTTACCGCTCGATATTCATGAAGTGACAATGCAAACAACAAGTTTGTGTGTAAGGTCCTAAGGGAGCAATGTAAATATACAAATAAGTTGTAGGTGTCAGATGCAGCGATGTAACTGCACAAAAGATTACGTATATATTAGGCTACAGGTTTAGAGTCGCATACATCTCAGTGGTCTATCAGGAACGTCACAAACAAGTTCCTTGCCAACCAGCCCTTGCAAAGAGGAAGGGAATGGCTGGCACGGTGCTCGAAGTGACGTCACACTATTTGCAAACATAAAGGAGGTTTCTTACTTAGGCAACATTTTGCATAATATATTTTTAGATACAAAACTGTACTCGTCCACATTGATCATACTGATGTCTTTTGTTGTTACTTTGTGCTGTGAATTACTAGGCATTTAGTCACCATGATCTTTAAAAGCTAATTTCAGTGTTCTCTCTCATATTGCTGACAACTGTGTTGTTGCATAAATTGGGCAAAAAAGCAACACAGAAAGGCTGTCACAATAAATACACCAACATGGGTATTCTCCTGCAAACAAAAGTCGGCACTGGTCCTGTCATTACCCGTCTTCCTTCTCTCTTTGCCTTGTTTGTGCTGAAACAGCCAAACACCTGATGAGTTAGATGAGAAATATTAACGCATCAAAACTATAAGTGCTTGCATCAGCAACTACACAACAGCGTGATAACCGCACCCCTGCCACACAGCAGCGAAACATATTTTGAACATGCTGGCAGTGTATTATTTTATAAAAAGCAACTCTGGCAGATTACAAAATCTCACATTGTGCATGCAAGCTTTCTTCAAAGTCAGGCGTACAATGTAGGTGCTGGCCGGTACATTATTAGTTACAAGCAAAGGCGTCTTGCAGGTACACATGCAGATTGCACGAACACCTCTCTCTCTCTACACTAGCCACACACATATCTTTCAACAAGCACACGCCACTGTTTCGGGGCATAATAACGCTCTACCGTGAACGTATGCTAATCAACCCACTCAGGCGGTTGGCTAGGTGAATCGAGCCAAGTTTCAAATTGTATCGCCCGCGAACGTAAACAAAATGCTGCTTTGCATCAAATGGCACTGCAGGCTTCGTTTAATCAACAACGTAGCAAGCGCCGTGTGCTTCTTCCTCACTACATTGCACATATGAAAAAATCGATCACCATACACATGCATGTTGCCGTAGTTGTCTCGAATTAGCTCCAGTAAGGCCGCGCCGATGCGCCAGGGCTCTGCTGGCGTTAGCGCTGTCAAAGCGAATCGGCAACCGCAGTCGCAAAGGCGCGTAAGGTTGCCGTTTCACGACGCCTCGTTCGAGTGCGGCAACACACACTTGCACTGAGTGGCATACTTGGTCTACATAAAAGTGTCCTCCTTACCTTTAGTTTCTTTCACACTGTCCTGAGGGAAGCGACCACAGGCGTCAGCCGTCACCTCGGAGTCCTTCGAGCGCCCGCCCAACCCACCGGTTCCTTGGACGACTCGCACTTGATCCGCACTCGAACAACCGCGGGAATAGGGCGCAATCTTAGCAAATCACACGAACGAGGAACGGCGCTTCCTTGCGTAAATTTAACATTTCGTGCTCTCGTGTGTAGCAGCGCGAACACATGAGAGACGCACCAAAACGGCATGCCCACGGAAACAAAGAAGACAAAAACATGTGGCTTTAGCTGTGAATGGATTTGACTTTGATATCTGTGTGAGGAAAATAAAAAAAAAACATCTGTCGCTGCTATAAACTGAAAACAATGTACGTTATCTGGCAAAATAACTTTAAAAGTGATAAACGGTTATTCAAAAAACAAGTTACAACTTATGAATATTTTCGCAGGTCTTTGTTTTGTTTTTGTTCTAGCAGACGACAGGCTCCTGCTGCTTCTACGACAGACGTAGTGCGGTTTCACGTTCGGTGCGTGTCGCCGACGCAAAGCTCTACAGTACTGATATCAGAGTTATCAATTCTCAATGAATCATAGGATGGCTACAAAGCAGTAACGTTTTGACATAGTGCAGTACGCAATCTTTCAAGGTATGACATTTCTTTGCTTTGAAGCAAATCGAAGCAAGCCGGCCGGCGCAATCAGCTGACATCGCTGCTACGCGAGGCATGGTCGTGCGCAATAGTGTCGCGCCCCGCGCTCGATTTGTCATCAAGCGATAGAGGTACTAAGTGGAATACAGCTAGATGCAGGTATTAATGGCGTATTACTCTAATTCCCTGTGGTGGCCGACTCAATCGCAAGAGAGACCCGGGAAACAACCTTCAACTGCTCAAGCTTCTGTGTGGGTGTAAAAATACTTGTTTTCATCCGCGGTGGGGCAGCAATCTATAGTTGAAAGACATGCGAAAAGCATGTGACGTATATACAATCACAAAACATATGCACACAACAATAGATACGATCGCATATCGTACATAAATATGCCAACACATAGCGTGTAAAAAGCAAATTTATATACATAACCTGAACGCACCCGTACTCTTCAGCGTGAATAGCTCAGCTTAAAAAAAAGCGTGAATAGCTCAATAAGCTAACGCACTCAGTTCACATACACGAGCACAACTGAGTGGCGCAGGTTCGAGTCCCGCCAAGTCAATTTTTTTTTGTTTTTTTCAACGTTTTTATTGTACTGCTATCTTTTCTAATGCCTTAGGTTCTAAAAAAAATAAAAGCAATATTGCGTTCAAGTACGTATGTGGGACTGTGTTTTTTGCGCAACAGTTATTAGTATTTTTATTTTCATTATTAATTTTTTTATTTTATAATATAACAAATATAAGGACTAAGGGGAACATTGGGTCTGCTTGATTGTGAAGGAACTCGAGAAGTGAGAAAACTCAGACCAAAAAATTTATTTGAGATAAAACTGAGCATTTCACAGCCGGACCAACTTCTTCAAGGGTAGGCCCTAGGTATGCGCGAGACTTGCTATATGACTCATCTCAAGCTGTGGCAGTTGAGGGAAGGCAATAACACCGAGAAGCAGTTCCAAAATATATTTTGGTTAATGTTTTTTGATTCCTCCAAAATAAGGGCTGCACAATTGTGATCGAGCCAAACCAAGAATTGCGGGCACGAAGTCATGAGACAGAAAATAAATAATGTTGATTGTTTGAAAAATTGCCCTTAATAAAAGGAAGAGTTATGGAGTGCTACGTAGCTTAACTCGCAGTAGGAATTTTATATATATACATATAGATAGTTTAAAATGGACAATGTTGCACACACAGATATTGGTTAAATTTCTTTGCAGCACAGTTGAAGCATCTATGTAGAACTGAAGCATCAAGGAAAGGTCATGCGTCCTCACTTTATTGCGCTTTACATAGCTTGTATGCGTCCATGCAGCCATGATATGATATATTTTAAAGCATTTGTTTTACCTATAATCTTCTTATTCATTAAAGCTGGCCCATAAGTTGTGTCTTATGTAGCACTATGAAAGCGTAATCTGCATGGTGGTCTGAAACAATGCTTTTGAAAATCTCAAAACGACCCAGCTCTATACACGACCATCCGAGCATCAATGATAAGCACCATTATGTGTCCGTACATATCACTTGTGCTCTCATAATTAATTATTTTTCTGACCACTCCCTCGGCCCCTACCTCGTATCTGTCGTGAAGCTGTGGCAAGTTGTGTATAGCTGTATTTATAGTGTAGGAGCACATACTATCAATAAAAAGTTATTTTTAGGCTACATGAAATTACTTTTCATAGATTTTCATTTCTTTTGTCGGTGCTCAGGAGAGCTAAGCTCATGGTCGATATTTTAAAATGACATTTCTTTTTGCCAATGGTAATGAGAACAGTTTCATTAATATTGACAAGTTCTTTCACATTGAATTTAGTTCTCTATATTATTGTTTCTACCGAAAAACGAGCCCTTGAAGTGACGCATGCAAGTAAAATGACAGTTATTATCATTCCTTGTGAATGACACATTTTCCGTTTGACAGACTTTAGCACCTGGTCATCTGCAGAAGTTGTATTCATTCTGGAAAAGGGCGAACAGCGGTGACTGACAACACAGACTAGCCTGCGTTATTCTTTTGTACTATATATGTCACTGTGAATTCATTTATAACTTTATAGAGCTCGGATTTCCTGCTGAAAATGTGACAACAACTGTAGTTTCCACATTTTTGCAACAATCCACATGCCTTTCATACACTATTGCACATTTTGTAAGCACCTTACAAAATCTGTATATTTCCGTAAGACCTTACATTCTGCATTTTCCTTATGAGAGCTTCTGTACACTCCATACACTTTCCTTATCCTTCCATATCTTCCATAATGAACTCTCCGTATGCTCCATAAGTTTCCTTATCCTTCCATATACTCCATAAAAAGCTTTCCATATATGCCACACATTTTCCTTATCTTTCCGTATACTCCATAAAAAGCCTTCCGTATACGCCATACAATTTCTTTATCCTTCCATATACTCCATAAGAAGCTTTCCGTAAATGCCATACAACTTCCGTATATTTCCATTAAACTCCTTACTTTTTCTGTATGTAGCATAAGGAAATGTTACGGAGTCCATATATTTTCCGTAAGATTTCATACGGACGTTTCAGTAGGGCCATTATGCAAGAGGGGCAGGTTTTTTATGTATCTTTTAATATGACTTAATATAGTAACAAAAACGGTGTGAACAAGTGCATGCTCACAAACCACATGCGCACACAACAATTTTTTGCAGTTTTCTTTCGTCACATAACGCTCACGTACAAAAAAATGGTTGATCTCACGTACAGTGGGATCGATGACATGCGAAGCACGGAAGAGAAATTTTGATATGTCACTTTAAAATCAGCACAACGTTACGAAGTGGAGGTATATGATGCTGTACATGGCTTCCGTCTCATGATTATCATGTTTGAATGTGTCGTTTATCTTCTTCATCTATTCACGTGATGTGACACCAAATTTATAATATATGGAGCTGGCGAAACGATTACAAGCACGCTGTGAGCGTGGTATGTTGTCATGTTCTTACATGACACGCGGGTCAGGATTATCATGTTTGCACCAATCATGTATTTTGTCATTCACTGACGTCACGTAGCACCAACTTTGGTGTATGTGAAGCTAACGAAACAGCCGCGAGCGCATCATGAAGGGCCCAATATACTCCCATGTAGCGTTGACGAGCGCGCACGCTGGGCACAGTGAAGCTACGTTAGCAAAACACGAGCGCTCTATAGTCTGACGCCAGGCGTTACCAGCATCCGTCGGCGTGGCCCGACGACAACCGGCGCGAAATGCGACATGCTGCATTTCGCGTCGATGCGTTACCCACAAACACTGCGTCTCCCTGTTCTCGCGACGGAAGGATGCTGGACGCTCTGATGCGTCAAAGCAACGCAGCGCAGCGGGCGCCTGCGAGTAAATGACAGCACCGGCGCCAGACGTGGCAATGCCGGCGTGACGCGACGAAATGAACGCTGATGAGAACGCGCACCGCGTCACGTCGAAGTGTATTGGCGCCTCTACTGTGGCATGTAGTCATGTCCTCACATGACACGCATCTCATGATTATCATGTTTGCACCAGTCACATACCTTCGTCATCCATTCACGGCCCGTAAAACCAAACTTGGTATGGGTGAAGCTAGCGAAACGGCCGCCAGTACATCATAAGCGTGGCATGTAGTCATGTTGTAACATGACACGCATGACATGATTTTAGGGGCGAAGCTCCCTACGGCGTGGCTTGTGCGTCCCTCGTAGTACGTAACCACCAGTGGCACATACCCGTAATAGCGGTCCTTACGATTTTGACCTCCAAGATGGTTCCGGTGAGATATTTCTTCTGTGCGTTGTTGAACAATAAAAGATAGTGCTCAGTGCACATGTCAATGGCTGCTAAGGGGGAATGAGAGACAGAAGCATTCGGTCTTTAGGTAACGCGTACGCTGCAACCCCCATTAGCAGCTTTTGGCATGTACATTGAGCACGATCTGACAAGAAACGGTTGCTAGGTTATACTCGCTGGGTGTAACCTCCTTGGTTTTATAAAGGTTTAGCGAGCGTTGGGCCGCATAGCCATGAATACAGTGAACTAGTATATACCATGAATTCGAGGTAGTTAAAGGTGAGAAGTAAACCTCAAGCGCAAGCCGTAAGAAACTGTGCATGTGCCACCTCCCGTTTAGTCCTTGAAATGTCCGCTGGGTGGCGGTGCTTCTATATGGAGATTATATGATGAAAAGATGCGAGATGGTGGTACTTGGAGTGCTGAATAGATGGACGAACGGACACACAGACAGATGCATGGATAGACTCATGAACGGACGCAGGCGCGGATGCATGGACGAACGCAGGGACGGACGCATGAACAGACGCACGCACGGACGGGCGGATGGACGCATGGATGGTTAAACAGACGTACGCAGGAACGGACGGAAGCAAGAACGAATGGACGGACGAATGCTTCGCCCCACTCCCCATCATTCACTCCGTGGATATGCTGCCATTTTTTTACGTTAGTGTCAGTCACGTGTGTTCGCCATGCAATAATACCATACCGTACCAGTTTTAGGACATGCCATATGAAGAAAACGACCGCAAGAGCTGCAAGACCATGAAATGTAAATCATGACATTCATTACGTATATGTCAAAATTTTCATGTTATGACTAGTCAAATATGTTCAGGATGCAGTCATGTTATGCCATACGAAGTTTGGTATTGATACCATTATCGAAATGGCCGGGAGAGCTAAAAGTCTTTGGTGGATAGATAGATAGATAGATAGATAGATAGATAGCTAGATAGATAGATAGATAGATAGATAGATAGATAGATAGATAGATAGATAGATAGATAGATAGATAGATAGATAGATAGATAGATAGACACGCTCAAAGTTGCCAATTTTCGCTAAGAAAGGATTCGCATTTAAAAAAGTGGTCATTGCACTCGATAGCTGAAGTTATGGCCGGCTCCACATGGAATTTGGCGGAGAACTTTTAGCAGGCATCTGCAGTAAGCAGGAGAACGCTAATAATAAATATGAAGTGACAAACTGTCTCACTGAACACTTTTCAAACATATGTACAATTTTCTCGATCACATTTTGCCTATCTTCGTTTCCTCCAAGGTTATTGAAATAATCATGCTTAATTAGGTAGCCAAACGAAAAACAAGAATAGTGTGACGAACTTCAGACGATAGTAATCAACGTAGATTTGGTAACAACGTCTCAGAATGCATTGGCATACATTTCGAGCAAGTCTAAATACAGCTGGAACACCTGGTACACTTAGGTGCAGCGGTTTTTTTGCCACATATTGGCAAACCTCAATATGACGTGACGGCAAACACAGGTGACACGATAAAATATTTTTATATTCGCTTCAATAGAGTTTCATGAAAAAAATCTCTAATTGATCCGCAGCAGTTGCAGTTCTTGTGTTCATACTACGAACTTTGAATATTACACGAACTATTTGGACGTATCGAGTTCAATGAGTTTGCATCCGCTGATTCCGAATTTCCATTAGTTTAGCGCTTTTTGCACGCCGAGGGGGACAAGATGGTTTCAGAAAAAGGGAGGTCACTATAATTTGTTCCATTGTTACATGTGTTACATGTATTTTTCGTGTTCACAATCATTTATTTCTGTACCATACAGTGTGCATTATTTACTTACCCAAGCGAAGGGAAGTTCCAGAGATAAGTCGTTGTCTTCTCCTTGGAATCAATCTCAAGTTGCTTAGCCGAGAGACAAGAAAACTTAGTGGTGTTTGGTGCAAAGGAGATGCCTACTGCGTGTGGAAAACTAGCGAACACCCGCAGTAGATTTAGAAAATATGACGCACACCAGGTGGAATCACCACAGCTGTTTTTCGTAGAAGGCTGTGTAGAAATGAATGATAATACTAATAAATCATTCGAAGCAGCGCACGTTTTTATCCACATATCATATTAGAACGCCACTTTTAGAAAGTTTGAATACGAACTTTGAATTATGTACAAATTCAGTTAAGCTTGACCGGACATTTACTTTTTTGAGCTAACCACACCCTTAAGACTTTACAGCCGACCAGGTAGTGCAGGGAGACATTGATTAAAATGGAATGAAAGACATGCAAATATAGTCGCCTCACGCTAAATGCTCATACTCTCATAGGAGAATATCCGCATCTGTATATTTTTTCAAAATGCATCATATTGAAGATTTTGAAACAAAAACACTTGAAGGACGCCTAAACTTTACCTCCAAAGATTGAACATGATGACGCGAGTGAGCACGCTAATTGTTTTTTTTTTGCTTCTAGGCAGATACTCACAGCGCCGCATGTAAATGAGCGTCTGTGAGTGCTGCACTAGCCTTTCTTTTTATTTGAAATAAACAAAAATAAACAAATGAGCTGTCGCCGCTATTCGAAGAAGGCTATCTCTTTACAGTTGGTCGTTATGACATGAGAATTAACAGTCTGTGAACATTATGTTGATGCCCACTAAACATTCATAGAATGCGTAAGATTTAACATTGGGTCATAACTCATAAATTTGTGAAGTAGCGAAATACACATTAGGTTTTTTCAAAGCAATATGCGCCGACGCGGGTACACACTTTATTGATACTGTTGTTCATGTATACTGTTCAATATAGCTGACTTGTTGATAATAGCTAGGCATGTAAACCACTAAATCGTTGTACAATTAACATCATGTAGAGCTGGTATGGCTACGCTTCTACCCCGAATACCATATCTATAGCGAGATTGTTTGCTCTGAATGAAGCCTAGATATGTTTTTTTAGAAGCAGCTCTAAGCGATGTTTTGGCTGTGTCAATAGAAACCAAAAACTGTCCGTCGCTCCGAGGTAAAATGTTTGACTGCCTTGCGAAGTGTCGATGTTTGATGTATAAGTAAAACACCTGAATTTTATTCTTGGTGTCTCTTGGAACTTTGCACTCACTGACAACGTCACAGACGCCGACACCAATTTTTTTTCGCGACCTGCGTTGTCTAATTACTACAAAGATGATATCTATAGCTAATTTATTTATATAGCTCTGCATTGACTTACTGTCGTCAGTACAATTATCGCCTTTTTTCAATAAAGAATGAATCAAAAATTTTCAACATGTGTGCAGAAAGCTTGCCATTTTTACAGAAGCTATGCACTGGGAGCGTGTTTAGTATTTGTTATGAACTTGACGTGTCTCATTAATGCCACCTTGGAAGACGGCACGATGAATTCATTTCAGCCTTTGTGTCAGTCCTCATCAGTGGAGAGCCAAGAGATAGAGAAGTTCGTGAATATTGTGCTTTTTTTGAAGAAGATGAAGTTTATTTAAGAAATGAACGCTGGGTGCCATCGTATATAGAACAAAGGCTACTGTGCTCGACCGTTGATACGAAATTGGCGGATTCAATCCTGGTAGCAGTGGTCGCTTTCGACGGAGTTGAATTATGAAAAGTTCGCGTCCTTGGATTTATTTAGATGCACGTTAAGAACACCACGAGGTTTAGGTTTTTCAATCACTGCACTACAGAATGCTTCATAACCATATGAATGTTCTGGAGGCAGTAAATAAGACTGAAAAGATGGTCGATTAGGAAAGTTTTAAATCGAGCTGGGCTTCAGCTTCACGAATCCACAAAATTTCTAATTGGACGCTTCTCTAGTTACAAAAAACCCTGGTTTGACTCTGAAATGTAAAAAAAATATCTCACCTGTCAAAATGCTTTTTTTCCTCAGAACATTTATCTAAGCATGCAAGTGCTCACCTTGTATGTGTCTGCATTCATTCTTGGAAGTTTCGGGGTCCCCCTGGAGAGTGCAAAGCTTCAAACGCCAACGGAACGGCCAACGTAGCCAGCCAAGTAAGCAGTGCGACACGCCTCATCGCACAGATCTACGCACACAGTTACTGTTTGCGGATGCTTTCAAAATGTACAAGGCAGTTCCAAGCCACTCTTCGAGTGCACCACACCAAAAAATTGTTTCTAGTGATTGTAACATGTACTTCAGCTTACTATTTCCAGCTTCCACACCATAATAAGCCTGAGCTATCCGTTTAGTTCACGACTGTATTAGTCTGTCTAAACGTTAACGAGCCTGTCGTTTCTAGGAAAGATTGAGGACAGATGTTTTTATTCGTACTACGAATACCCAAAAAAAGACTATAGCACGGAGAAAGTAAATACAATACAAAATATAATCAGCAAAAAATATGACAGTATGCTGTATATGAGGTATGCTTGTCAGATGTCAAAAGCTTTTTCCCACAGCAGTGGATGAGAAAACAGAACTGATTTACAATTCTATTACGAAAAAATTTTTGCCAGTATTAGTTTCGAACTGTGAGACTTTTTAACAGACATTTCTGGACAATGTTGGAGCATCTGTTGCGAAAGCCGGGTTGTTCGTAACTTTACTCGCTTAACTAAGCATACAATTGTGTCCCTGTAAAGATCAGAAGACCTGCTTCATGATGTTTCTAATTATTAAGTTTGTTACAGGTATTACAGATGCCACTCGTATTGTCAATACTGAGTCCTTACTCGTTCCTTTTGGTCTATTCGTCTACAGTGCCAGGAAAGTGTAATCATTCATAGCGGCTAATAATCAGATTTATATCTCCTGCAGTATAGTACACAATAGCACCGTGTCGATATCGAGTGAGCTTAATTATATATAACCTGACAATCGAATAATCATTGTTCGCTCCAAAGCGCAGTAGCCAATATCGATAGAGAAGACGAACACTTGTTATGAACAGAAATATTGAAGCTCTGTACTCAGAGAAAATCGGTGATCGGTGCACACAGCAGAGTTGGTCAACGCTCCCTTGAGTTTATTCAGAAGTAAGTTGCTGTTACCTCATGTTATCTCAAGGCATTATTGTTCCAGATGGTATTACTTCTCTACACTGGACCAATGTACAGCCCGCATGCTTGTTTATTATATCAAAAGCTGTTATGACATCAAAACTCGGGTCACGTGCAGCGGCGTAGTTGTCCGCCGCCACCACCACTGGTGTCCGTAGCCACATTGCATGGAATTTGAAAGAAAACCTGGTACAAATAGCACTGTGGGGTTGAACCCGCGTCTGCTGGGTGCCAGCCCATTATTCTACCACAGAGCCATTCCAATGCTTTGGACTTGTTGGCAGGCTTGCCTTAAACAGGCTTGATGTCGGGAAAGCAATCGCGTTAATATGACTTATAAAGCGTTTTCCAACAACGAAAGAACAACCAGTGAACGCACGATGTGAATAGCGTAACGAGTGGGTCGTTCAATGCTCCAACTCATTACAAAAGCTTGTTCTTGTTCACCCATTAACTGTGGCGCATACCCACTTCAGGCATAATTCCTCATCGTCATCAGCCAATGCATGAACAATGGGCACAAATTCCGTGCAAGTGTTTAGCGGATACCACGCTTCTCAGAATGACGAAACATACCATAGCGAATACTAGCTTACTACGCAAAATCTTTTATTATCAATGTCGTACTGGGTATCAAGCAAGCATGCTTGCAGCAGTTACCAAATTTATGTTCAGAAAAGGTCCTGAAAGGCCACTCTTCTAGCTTTCGCTGTGACTGCGGTGTGTCTTCGGCGCAAGCCTGGCGTTTTTGTTTTTTCTTTTGTATGAAGGTTCCTTTCGTATTGTAGTTCTAAGGATGGTATTGCATTGCGCAATGACGCTATTAGCTTAAGTAAAAAATTCTGTGAGAAAAAGACCTGGATCTAAAAATAATGTTTGCTGCGGTCCAAGATATCAAACCACTTTTGAGGCCATAATTCTTACAGCAAAAGAAAATCTGTGAAGAAGTGATGAGTGGGTTCATTAGAATTTAGAAAAACGAGAGAAAAAAGCAAGCTTATGTACAGAAAGCCAGAGAAGTTGACCTGAGCAATAGCATGCTCTAGCCTGCTGCTCTACACCGGGGGAGGGTAAAGTGGAAGAAAAATGATAATGAATGATGATGGTGAGATAAAGAGGGGAGTATATACAATTCTTTCCAGCTGAGAAAAAAGTTATAGCCGTGCATACAATCCAGTTGCTTTTAGAAAAGCCTATAACTGATCTTATGACCACAAATATGCTATTGGGTTCAGGCCTAGGGCGCTACACTGTCTCAACACTAAATACCTTTCTGCGAAATCATTCAGTAGAAGAAATCAGAGTTTCTTCTTCACGTGCGTTTCTATACTGGGCAATCACAAACTATGTTCTCAAGTGTTCCTGGCGCATCAAAGTTTTCACAGTTGGGACTGGTGTCACTGCGGCTGGGCTGATGATATACCTGGTGTTCAAAGTTAAATTTTAAATTGTCTTTAACTTAAGTGCTCGAAGGCACTTGATAACCACTTGCGCAAATAAGTTAAGCGGCCAGGGGAATAGAAAGTTAGACGATATTTATTGTTGTCCGCATCCAAATCAACTAAAATTCAAGAATTGACATTTTACTAGCTGCGATAAATTAGCATCTATATATTGAACAAGGCTAGGCAGTGGTGTTAGTACAGTTTCAGTTAAAAGGTTATTATTAGCTAGCCTGTGTTGTGACATACCGGGCTCCTAAGTATAATTCTCTTTCGCATGATTACGCATGCAACAGAGTTAGGGTCCGCACAAAGCTCCTCCTTAAAAGGACGCATCTGTTGCGTGTGGTGTTTAGTGTGTGAATATGGTGGAAGCGTACGCATACATCATAACAATTCCTCTTGCCCTCTCGGCAGACGAAATCAAAATGTGACACCGTGGTGCGCTATGAGCCTTAAGCATGATCCTGATGAACACATTAACAGAAATCATTTTTTGTGACGTTTTTTCGTGACTTTAGGTCACACGGAGACATCTTCTTGTGAACGTGCTAACTTAACCATTCTGCACCAGGGCGACTCCGGCAGTACAGCGTTTCTGCTTTGAAGGTCTACGAAGGAAATCCACGCGGAGTTCTTTCCGGTTAATATGGCTGCTTCTGGCATGAAGTATTCTACCAAAAAAATAGACGTGGAGCTCGCAATGGCTGAAATGAATGACAATGCTTCATTGGTGATTGGGCTTTACGCATATCACGACTTACACCGTCCCCTTCGAACAAGGTCCACTTCATGAACCTATTTTGAAGCTTTTGCACAACAGGCTTTGTCTACCTTCCAAGACGGACCACGAAGGCGATCGTCGACTAAAACTTTGAAATCGTCGTTGCCGCGTGCGTAACTTCGATGCCACAGCTCAGCATCCGACAGATTGCCGATCAGTGTCGTCGCAGCGTCAGAACAGCCAAAAATCTAAGAAAACACAAGCTCCATCCATATCATGTTTTCCTTCATCAGGACCTAAACGAAGTGGACTTTGAAAGGCGAGTTGACTTGTGCAATTGGGGCCTCATCAAAACTGATGAAGAAAATGACTTTTTGAACGGAATAAATTAGACTTGTTAAGCTTGGTTTGCCGGAATGGACGTGTTAATCTTGACAACACCCATTATTGAGCACAAGAACATTCACACTGCCTGAAGCAGCACAACCATTTAACTCACTGGAGCATGAATGTGTGGGGAGGCATACTCGGGGATGGAATCATTAGAGCTAGCTTTTTGAGGACAACTTGAATGAAAAGATGTACACAGAAGGAATATTGGTTGTTGTCATTGCTGACTATGTCTGCAGTCTTTACCTGAATGGCCTGCACCAAGCAGCACGATGGAGCACTACAACATTTTTTTTTTTACCAGGGACAGACGTTTTCCACAACAGTGGATCAGGCGCGCAGGAGCGATGTTTTGGCCAACGAGATCTTCTGACTTTTCTGCGTGCGTTTTTTTTCTTTTGGGGCTACGTTAAAGATAGAGTTTGCGTAACAGAGCCCGGCGATGTTAATGACATGAAGGACAGAGTAACATCTGCCTGTGCGAGTATTCCTGCAAAAGTAGTGCGCCGAGTTATCGAGTCGACGCAAGAGCGGTTTATGCTTTGCGTTGCTGCAAAGACAGGCATTTCGAACACTTTTTAGGGCACTGACGTCTTGAGAAGTGTATAGTGTTCATTAGATTTGTGCATGACCGAAATAAGCTTACGTAGCAGCAGGAAATATGCGTTAGCTGCGATAAATCTGTTTCAGTTATTATTGGTGGAGTCGTTGCTCTTAATTTTAATAAACGTTACAGTACTCGCACATCAGTCACGCTATTCGCGTAGCCCAGGCCACTATATACCACACACACTTCTCTAGTCATTATTACGCACGCGCACTGGCATCCAGATTCTCCGCCCGCACTGTTATCTCGGCATGTTATCTGGCACTATGATTGATTGATATGTGGGGTTTAACGTCCTAAAACCACAATATGATTATGAGAGACGCCGTAGTGGAGGGCTCAGGAAATTTTTACTACCTGGAATTCTTTAACGTGCCCCTAAATCTGAGCACACGGGCCTACAACATTTCTGCCTCCATCGGAAGTGCAGCCAGCGCATCCACGATTCGATTCCGCGACCTGCGGGTCAGCAGCCGAATACCTTTGCCACTAGACCACCACGGCGGGGCACCTGCCACTATCGTTAGAGGCTCTGCAGTTGCGTGGTACAACACTGGTTGCAAGGGTTTTTCGATTTTCGATTTCGACGGCCGAGAGGGCAAGGCTAACTGTTATCGCCTATACATACGCTTCCACCTTCTTCACACACTAAACAGTGTTAGCAACAGATGCGTTACTTTAGGAAGCAGCATAGCGGTGACCCTCACGCTCTTGCATGCGTAATCATGTGAAAGACAATTAAGCATTGGAGCCAGATATTTTGGAGCACAGGCGTTGGAAGAAAAATCTTCCTACAGAAACCGTACGAACACCACTGCGTACTTTTTGAATACAAACAAGCCAATTTACTGCGGCCATCAAAAAATTATTACATTTTAGTTATTTGGGCTACTGACAGCGATAGTTGTCACCTAACCTGCGGTCCCTCCTGGCCGCCTAACTTATTTGCACGAGTGGTTCTCACGTGCCTTCCAGCGCCTAATTTTGAAAAAATCGTAAGCCAGTACGTGCGCAACGTCTTGGGTAGCTTCTGTACGTTACATCAGCTCTGTAATTTAATAAGCGAGCAGCCCCAACACTAAAAATAATGGGAACTGTTCAATCAACCAAAGTTTCAACTGTTTCTTTATTGCTAGCAAACTGGTTGCCATAGGTCATTAGAGAGAATGATGTAAAATAACCGTGAGAAAGTTTTCGCTTCATGTGTTCAACAGAAGCTGTTTTAAAACAGTTATTGCTTTATGTGGTTCTTGTTTACGCTATGTAGAATATCCTATTCTATCTTCAAGAGCTCATTATTGTCTGCTTTTAAACATTGTTTCCATTTTCGGACTGCTTGGATATATACAGCATATAACATCTCCAGTATCCTAGGCCATCCTTCGCACGTTCCCCTCCACTAGTGACTGTGCTGGCGACACTAGAGTGTCTTACCAATGCCGTCGACGCCGTATTCATAAACGGTTTTAAATTCTTGTTCCATAATAACGTACCATGATCTGCCAATGTCATAGTAAGACTAGTGTCTTGGTGCGTACAGTATAGTATTGGGCTTAGGAAAATTGTGTTGGCTTATAGAAAAAAAAGCATTAGAATAATCTTCCTCAGTGAACTCGGGAAATCGATAATCAACGTGTAAAACATACGGCCTCGAGGACTCATTAACGTGCCATAAAGACGCAATAAATGTGCGCAGCTATCAGAAGCAAGTGACACGGCTAGTTTCAAAAATATACGAATATATTTCTGCCATGTAATGTAAATTAGGGGCCCCGTCCCTGTGGTCTACTGGTTAAGGTACCCGGCTTCTGACCCGCAGTTCACGGGATTGAGTCTCGGCCGTGGCTGCTGCATTTACGGTGGAGGCGAACATGCTGTAGGCCTGTGTGCTCAAGTTTGGGTGCGCGTTAAAGAACCCCAGTTTGTCAAAAACTCTGGAGCCCTCCACTACGGCGTCTCTCATAATCATATGGTGGTTTGGGACGCTAGACCCCACATATCAATCAAATCAATGTAAATTAAGGACATTGGGACATTAGACCCCTCATATCAATCAAATTAGGGATGTCGATAACGCCTCAGGTTGCCATGTGATACGTCATTGAACTTTTAATTTTTGCTTGATGTTGTCCGCATGATACGCAACGGTGACGGTGTCAAGAAGTCATCACTTTTTGCGCATGGAGCCAGACTTGCGCACATAAAGCAGAGGCGAGGCGCAATCAACTAATCATTGCGCTAAGAGTGCTAGCATGGTTAAGTCTTTGTTGTATCACCTGTAAAGGAAGCAATAAGAGAGAGTGCCATTACTTAGCGCTGGCTGTTCTTATTCTGTCTTCATTCTCCTTCTGATTCGGCAGGTCAAGTGCGAAAGCCAAAGCATCATTGCCACAGTTTATCATTACACAAATTTGTTCAAAGTGCTGGGCTATGCAAGACATTGATGATAACCGCAGCCGGGAAGGGGACCTTCAGGTTGCATTCTTAGAACAGCTTATTACTCACATTTAGCCTCGAAATGCTAGGAATCAATGACAGGCTGGTTTGGCAACTCGTCATCGCTTCAACTGAATTTATTCCTTCATTGTTAAATACTTTTCATTGATCAATAGGAAAAATAAGGGGCCTAATGACGTGATTTGGCCGCAAATCGCACAAACAGGAAGTAATGGAATACACAACGACAAGCACGAGAAGTCCGTGTGTGTTCTTTTACTGTGTTCGTGTTATTTTCGGCCAAAGCATGTCACTAGGCAAATACCAGCTAGGCTAACAATCAGTATTGTCAGAATAAGGGACATTGTGATGAAACTTCGTCCCCTGAAGGGAAGAACTCCCTGCACATCTATGCAATGGCCTCTCAATGAAAATTTCTCCGCTAGTTTAATCACACATGTGTATACACCATGGCGCATAGCTGTGGGCTCATCATTGTTTGCACAGCTCGAGAAAAAGGTAGAAAAGAAGTGCCGTCGACTTCAGTCCGATATAAGATGTTGAATACCTCAAGTCAGACTCATGTCACAACAATGTAGCGAATGGCCAGGGCTCAAACTATATTGTAGCGCTCATTACAGCTTGTTCAAAGAAAAACTATTTGTGGCGAGCTAAACTTTCAGGTAGAAACTGTTGCGTACGTTGGCCTAATTTTAATGGTGCGGGCATCGCATAGCGTATATGTTAGCTGGGTGTTTTCACAATACAGCTGTTATTAGAACCTTTGCTTCTATACCTGGTTTGTCTATGTCTATGTAGTTTACCTTGTTAAATATGCTAAATTGTGCCGAAAAAGTAAACAAAAAAATACCAACACGTTCATTGTCGGATGTCAAGATAGAGATGACAGCCTTTCCTTTGTCGCACATTCACTATGAGGTATGACCCAAAAACTATGCGGAAGGAGGGTAACTCTATCAAGTGAATGATTATGATGATGCTCCAGGGATTATTGGAACCTGCCCACACAGGCGAATTGGCCAACAGACTGGCGGATTACAGTGTTACCATCAGTCATTACACATTTACCGAATATGCGAAATAATGTAAATACATAGTGCTATAAAGCGTTAAATGAAAAAAAAACAAATGCGGAGCGCTCACATTGTGTGTGCTCTTAACATTCATGTTTTCTTTTGATATTCAGCCGGTGACCTTTGCCAAAGTGGTGTGCGAAATTCCCAAGGTTTCCATTGCGAAATTGGAAATGACGGTGCGTGTGACTCACCACAGCCTCATTGCTGTGTTTACTACTCTTAGGAGATAATGTGCCAGCTGGTTACAAATATGTATAGTAAATCAACTTGTCATTACCAGCACAGCCACTACGTCAAATATTTAGAGCCATGTATTGAGTTGTGATTAAATTCTTGCTTCTCACTCCTACATTAGTACAAGCATCCGGTCGATGCATATATATCACATATGTGTATCTCTGTTTGTTTAACACCACATAAACAGCCAAAGGAAAGGCACAAAAACTTTATATCTAATACAACATCATAAGTAAGCGTAGCCTCTGGACATAAGTTTCAGTTTCCAGTACAGGTAAAACTTGTCTATACGTTGTCCGTCTTGCAATTGATTATTCAGACGACAACAGCGTATCTTCAGGTATTCTATTTTACGTTAAACATGATACAAATCATTCACAGTTTCAGTTCAAAACATTTGTACACCGTGTAGAACGCGTCAGTACAGTTTCGCAGCTTGAAAATTATTGTGCTCATCGGCAACAGTGAGCCACGTCAACGTCATATTTTAAACAGTCACTGGTGCTTGGTACTGAGTGGAATTCGTGAGCGGATCCACCACGTGTCTTTGTTGAAATACAATGCACTGGCAGAACTTCTGCCGTCGACTCAGAGGGAGAGATTTTGTCTGGTTTGAATACCAGTCCAGCCGCTGAATAAAATCCACTTTCTTGTGCGTATCGTTGCGGGCGGCTCCATAAGACTCGAAATGGGCTTCCGGTGTGGTAGTGACGAGCACCCGAACAAGGACCTTGCCGATGACCTGACCACCCAAAGCTGATGCGTCTGACACCTTCTCTAGGTGCCACCTTGTAGACGCGGCAGAGGGCAAATTTGAAGATGGTTAGCATCAATGCACCAGTACTTACATGATTGGCATTATTTTTGCCTACATAGTCTCTCGAAAAACAAAAGCATATAGAATTTCAAAGAGCGAGGAACTGCGACATCAGCAAAAGATGTAATGAGCTGGCTAATAAATCCCGACAAATAAATCTACAATACTTATTTATCAAAACAAAATGATGGGTGTCTTGTTTTCATCTTCTGTGAGATACTTCCCGTTTTTCGTTGCACAGAAATATACTGATATTAGCAGGAATATTTGTAGCCCGAAGCAATATTCGGAAAGAAGAAGGAATAGACTGAGAAAACAAAACTCTCTGTCCTTTCATTCTATCCTTTCCTGTTTCCGTATTTCACCTCGCGCTACAAATTTCTTGCTAATTCATCACCAACAAGCCCACATTGAAACTCTGTTGTTAGCGTCTTCAGCGTGCTAAATATGCGTCTCACTAGCGTCGTATATTTCCATGCTCTAAAAACTAGAAGACTAAAACGAGCAGATAGTTTGTGCATAAAACATATAAGCTTGAGCTATTTTTCTATAAATTTCATGATAGGCATGTTAGTATATGTTAAAAAAATTTTGAGAGGTGATTTTGAGAGGTTCAGGGTAAATTTTGAGAGGTTCAGCGTAGCATTTTTCCAATGCTGCGTCAAAAAAAAAGATTACGCAACTCATTAACCTCATAAAATGCACGGGCGAATTAAATATATTCATCTCAATAATCTCTGTGAATTTTCACACCCACTACAGCCTAGGTCTCAACCTCTTTGTGTGTCGTGGTTCAGTACTATTGCTGGATGAAAAAAAAACGAATCGTATTCGGGCGAATGATGCCATAAGCTAACGTTCCGGTAAAATTCCACCTTCAGACTTGAATAGCGGTGAATAGTGCAGACTAGAGCATACATTACTGTTTATAACGTGGTGCCCCATCGTGCACTTGGTTTATTGCTATATGGTATGCAATCACGAAGCGGTCAAGGACAATTCGTGAACATTCCACCTTTACTTAAATCACGGTGCCACTCCTACTTCTGATACAGGTGCAAGGTGGTGTGGGGTCATAGTGCTTCGTTGTGCCCAGCCTCTCCAATGATACCACGCCTGAGGAGTGCTTGTTGATGCCTCAGTGTACCGAGGTTAATAAGAACAGCCATTTTCCTTTCTCGCGTCGTGATTTCGTGTTCACGTAACTTGAAATCATGTGCGTCTT
This sequence comes from Rhipicephalus microplus, assembly GCF_043290135.1. NCBI lineage: Eukaryota > Metazoa > Arthropoda > Arachnida > Ixodida > Ixodidae > Rhipicephalus > Rhipicephalus microplus. The sequence goes on from NW_027464588.1 coordinate 17,162,751, forward strand.
TTCCGGTAATTTTACCCCTATACAAAAGCTTTCAACCACCACGATGAATAGTTGAGTATTCACTGTAAGAATATTACCAAATTTGCTTGTTTTTACGCGCCCAGGTAGACTACGCAGATCGCACCCACTATTGAAAAAAAATTGTGACACAAGAGTTGTTATCCTGGATTCCTACGGGATTGAATAGCGCCCAGAAGTAAACTCATCAGCCTACCCACCCTCCCCTTCGATTTAGAGTAGGTTTCCAAGTCTATTATTCATTAGTAGCAAATAAATCTACCATTGTGACAGCCTTCCGCTGTTTCTTCAATGACACATCTTCAATATGGTGGTTAAGCAAGCTTGTTGGTATGTGATAATAGTTATTCCAAATAGCGCCGACACGGGAGACACACAGCGTCTATGTTACACACAGCGTCTATGGAGAAATCACAGCGTCTATGTTAGGTGGTCTTTTCTGTGTCCCGGTTCTGCGTTGTTTGGAATGATTGCGCTTACCCATGAACACTTGTCTTCTGTGCGCGCCCTTAAAAAGTGATTTTTATACCATGCTAGCATTCATGATGATGATTGATATATGGGGCTTAACGTCCCAAAACCACCACATAATTTCGAAAGACGCCTTAGTGGAGGGCTCCGGAAATTTCGACCACCTGGGGTTTTTTAACGTGCACCCAAATCTGAGCCCAAGGGCTTACAACAATTCCGCCTCTATCAGAAATGCAGCCGCCGCAGCACCATGCTAGCATTCACGAGAAACACAAAAACACACAAACCACCATCTCCAGAAACCATGTGCTCTTTCTGTACTCTGAATGTTAAGCAGGACGAAGAAAATGCTCAGGCTGCGCAATTTCTTCATTCGAGAACTACAAGTGCTCGCAATGCGTTTAGAACCAATGAAGGCCTCATTTATCGTGCTAATAAAGGTCTATAAGTTCAATCCTAGATACACTTGGTATGTGCTTTGCCTTCTACTGATGACATCTTTCTAAAAGTTGTTCGGCCTCCAAAAGAAAATGATTCGACGAGAGGGCTCCAACGAGCACCCCAAAGGCAATCTCTTTGAGAGGAGTCGTCAGGCGGATAGCATTTCTATGTGCTAGAAAAGGGTACTCCACTAATGATAGCTTTGCCTTAAGCAGAAATAGAACAGCTACTGTCTTCAAGGAATACGCAATAGGTTACTTTCACTACGCGGTCACACAAGTTAGTTGAGAAAACAAATTTTTATCCAAGTAGTTTTCACTTAAAGTAATATGATAGCAATGTTTAGAAGAAAACATAAACATGCCTGTCTGAGCTATTTGCATTATTTACTTTTTCTACATGCCCCGGCGCGGTGGTCTACTGGCTAAAATACCCGGCTCCTGACCCGCACGTCACGGGATAGAATCCCGGCTGCGGCGGCTGCATTTTCAATGGAGGCGGAAATGTTGTAGACCCATAAGCTCAGCTTTGGGTGCAAGTTAAAGAACACCAGGTGCTCGAAATTTTCGGAGCCTTCCATTACGACATCTCCAAAACGGCGGGATTTAACCAACCTACAAGTTTCGGAGAATAACTTTGATACCCGTAAGATTAACCTCTGCTTAATACCACGGTCACGCACAAAATATGGGGACCAAACGATACGCAATGTTATTCCCAGAGTGTTGAATTATTTAAGCAGCATTAATGCAAATATAGAAAATATGACCACAAAATTATTGCATCATTGTTCTAATAATTCATGATGTTGTTTACCCTTTTGTACCAGTTTGACCTCCTATACATTCTATAGACTTTTCATGGGAACGGCTGTGTCTGTTTTCGTTTAGATTATGTAATTACATTGATTGACATTACCGTATTTCTGTATACTATGTTTCTTATTTGTGTGCCAATGCTTCCAACCCATTTATTTTAGGTAGCGGGAGCTAGTCAAGCTGTTTCATACAGTTTTACTCCCGCTATCCTTCACGTAGTCTCAAACATGAAAATAAAGATTCAATTCAATTCAATATGGTGTTTTGTGACGTTGAAACCCACATATCAATCAATCTACTTGATCTTCATACTCTAAAGAGATACGCTACTAGTCATTGTATCTAAAACAATACCGGGGACACAACGACCAGCAATCCTCGAGTTGCAGAAGTCTCACTTGATGCACTGTCCTGGAAAGTTGGCTTCGTTGCGTTCGTTCAAATATTCGACGACGAAGAAGGCGAACGACTGCACCAACGTCGAGTTCTCGTCGAGGTCAGCGTGAGATCCCTGGCATTCGCAAAACTGTGCGCTAACAAAGGCGTCTCCGCAGCCTCTCTGCGCTTTCATGTGGCCGAGAAGACTAACGCCCTTTTGCGTTGTGAGGTATTGATTGAAATGCAAGCCGGGATAATTGGACAGCGCTAAGAGTGTGGCGTGGAGGTCGTAAGCCGTCACTAGACGCCGTTGATTGACCTGATGGCATGGAAGAATAAAAGGTGAAAAATATCTGTTATGACGTTGCTCGACAGAAGATGGTAACATTTCACGATATCTTTAGAGACAAGGCTTTACAGTGTACCGCCACACAATGGTCACAGCATCAATATTTGCACTAGATTATCGCTTGTTTATGCTTAGTCGTAAAACACGTTAAAATCTGAAATGTGACCAAAATACTACACAAGGAGGGGAGCCTCACGTTTTACAAGTGTTTCTGTATAGTAAGAATACAATGTGGCGCACCTGAAATGACTCGTAAGGTTTTGCATACCATGTAAACTACTGGAATTGTAGCAGGCAAAAAAAGCACTTTTGAAAATATGTTAACCTTTTGAATTCAACTTTCTGCAATACCTCTTCTCTTATTTCCGAGAAATTTGGCAATTAGTTTTTCCTGATGCAGCCTGTTTTTCTTTTGCTTGTTGTTCAGATTTTCCCAAACGGGATCGGTAATAAACTTTTCTTTCTTGAATTTTTTTCATAACTCGTTCTTAAAACTTGTAACTACCAACAAAACTACAGTTCAGTAAAACAGCGAAGTTCTAAAATAATCGCCCTATATTTCAGAATAAAGACGATAGTCTTTTTGGGGACCTTCAACCCAAAAATTCTGGTCTGTCTGTCCGTTTGTCTGTTTGTCTACCCTTAACAATACCAGGTGCATCAAACGGCACCAGCCGATACTCCGAACTGCCGACCCCATTTGCAGCACCCACCAATGCTGCTCAAGTTTCAGTGTTCATACTAGCGCGATTGTCATTTTAAAAAATGGGCAGATCCCACGTACAGTGGACATCGACGATATGCGAAGCACGAATGAGAAAGAATATATGTCATTTTAAAATCATCACAACGTTGCGAGGTGAAGGTTTATGAAGCCGTACATGTCTTCCGGGTCATGATTATTATGTATGGATGTGTCGTTTACCTTCGTAATCTATTAACGTCACATGATACCAAATTTAGTCTATGTGGAGCTAGCGAAACGACCGCGAGCACGGTATGAGCGTGGTATGTTGTCATGGTCTCACATGACTCGCGTGCCAGAATTATCATGTTTGCACCAGTCATATACTTTTGTCTTCTATTGACATCACTTAAAATCAAATATGGTACATGTGGAGCTAGCGAAACGGCCATGAGCGCATCATGAAGGGCCCAATATACTCCAATGTAGCGTTGACGCGTCCGCACGCTGGGCAGAGCGACGCTACGTTACCAAAACGGCAGCACTCTATAGTCTGACACCAGGCGCGACCAGCGTCCTTCGGCGAGGTCCGATGACAATCGGCGCGAAATGCGACATACTGCATTTCGCGCCAATGCATTACCCAAACAACACTGCGTCTCCCTTTTTTGCTGACGGAAGGACGCCGGATGCGCTGAAACGCGCATGCGTCAAAGCAACGCAGCGTGGCGCACCCCTGCGAGTATAGGGCAGGACCAGCCTGGCGTGGCAACGCTGGCGTGACGTGACGAAATGAACACCAGCGAGCACGCGCACCGCGTCACGTCAGAATGTATTGGCGCCTTGACTGTGGCACGTAGTCATGTTCTCACACGACACACATGATTATCATGTTTGCACCACTCACATACATTCGCAATTCACTGACATCACGTAATTTAGCATGTGAATTTAGAATGTAATTTAGCTTGTAATTTGGCATGTGTGAAGCTAGTGAAATGGCCACGAGCTCACCATTAGTGTGGCATGTAGTCATGTGGTTACATGACACACATGTCTTGATCATCATGTTTGCACCAGTCACATACCTTTGTCATCAATTCAGCAATGTAATACCGAATTTGGTATATGTGACGCTAGCGAAACGGCCGCGAGCGCATCGTGAGCTTAGCACGTAGCCTTGGTGTTCCATGACACGCATGTCATGATTTTCATGTTAGTGTCTTTCGCCTGTGTTCGCCATGCAGTCATGTCTTACCATACGAGTTTTTCAACATAGATAGATAGATAGATAGATAGATAGATAGATAGATAGATAGATAGATAGATAGATAGATAGATAGATAGATAGATAGATAGATAGATAGATAGATAGATAAGCTCAATCTCGCCGAAGTTCGCTAAGAACTGCCTCGAATTTAAAAGCCATTTATGCGCATATCTGTTTGTCTAACGTTCATCGATCAATTTGCACCTAGTAACATTAAATAGTATTTTTTTCATGCCAGCCTATGCACTCACTTTATAGTGAGTTGAACGTGAGCGTCTGAAAGCAACCTGAAATCTCTTCTAAACGCGCTAATTTCTTTTATTCCGATTCCGGGACAGTACACGTATTGGTCGAACAAAAGTTGGCTATAGAAGTACTAAACTGCTTTTTTTTGCTAAAACCTGCTTATGTAAACAAAAGCCACCCACCTCAAGGTTTACCGCCACTGTGGGATATCTGCGCAGAAATGTCTGAGGCAACACTATGAATCCGAACGGGGTCTTGTCCTCATGGCGTCCGATCTCGGAAGCACGGGCCACGCCGAAGCGGGCACAATAGTCGCTGAGCATAATGACTACGGTGTCGTCGAAGAGGTGGCGCTCTATCATGTTTCTCAGCAGCCCGTATACAGGGCCATCCAATACGAGCAACGCGTGAGGATTACTGTGTGGCACGTCCGAGATCCACACGTACGAGAACAACGGAATGCCGTTGGCGGCATTCAGCTGAATGACATCGCCCAGGTAGTCAAGAATAACCTGCGAACAGTCATTAGGGTGTGAAAGTCTTGCTTGGTCCTAATCACCTGGAGCCTATGGCCATTTTAATTTCACCGAAAAACCACTTCGCCAAGCAATCCGACGACAACATATTTAACGACTGTCCACTTTTCAAGTGAAATGCGTAATCCCTCGTTTTCCGCTTACCGGAATGTTGTTCACTGAACAATTAAATCTCAGTCTCGGTGATATGTTAACAATGTACATACATCACCATTGACCACCACATTTAAGACGTTATATCCTTTCATTTGTCCCGTAACGCGTACAGTACCGGTACGTAAGTGACCACAGCTTTTTTTTTCTTTGCTGTATAAATGTGAACCATCATGCACATCAATACAGGCTTCTAACCGGTGCCTTTAAATTATTTGTCCTCACACCGGTGGCACATTATTGTCTGAAGATGAAGCACCACCTGCCGATCACCCGTTTCTCAAAGAAGAACCCGATACCTCGCGGTAATCGATCGGTTGGCGTGTCTGTACCAGTTTGCGTTATGTCTGCATTTTCTACGTATCCCGTGCATACTACAACGCATGATAGATTTGGTTACATTCACAATTCTCGGTGCCTGAAGGTACATAGATTGCATTTATAGATCACGTGACGAGTCTACATCTCATGCAGACAGAGTCTTCAGTGCATTGCGCTCATTTTTTATACGCTACTTTTGCTTATATGCTTTCGCAGGCATCACTGACCGTGCTCACTAAAGTGTTCATTGCCAATTATTCCTTAAAAATCATCACTACCACCATGTTTTTGCCATGAGTCATTGCGCGATAGCATCGAACGCAAAAAAAAAGCCTTGGCCAGTGTTCTATTTAACGAGACAGGGAGCAAGCTTTTCAATAGAGTATTCAGGATGCCATCACGACACTAATAGCTTGGCACTGAGTGAAATCAAATGTGAGGCCTGCATTTTGTCGCACTAAGACGAAACTAACAAAGTATAGGGCCATGACTGGTTTCAAAGTTTAAATTCAAGGAACACGCATCCATACGATTCGCTATTCTACTGCTAGGGCTTAAAGTGCTGATGACAACGCTTTTTTGCTAACAAAATACACCTACACATGAGGAGAGGCCTGAACGATCCCGAACAAAAGCTCAAAAACTGCTATTTCTCCTAATAATACGCGAAAATAAACCAATACTTTAGGAAATTATAAGAATTCTCGCTTCTAAGAGTAGTGTTTGGTATCAGCGTCCCCATACGGCGACCGCATATACACATCGGCTCAATATGTTTATTGTGGCAAGTATAGAAGCGTAGGAGAACTTCTATTCTGGTGCCGTTCTGGTGCAGCAAACTAATTGATTGATTTGTGGGGTTTGTCGTCCCAAAACCACCATATGATTATGAGAGACGCCGTAGTGGATGGGCTCCGGAATTTTAGACCACCTGGGGTTCTTTAACGTGCACCCAAATCTGAGCACACGGGCCTACAACATTTCCGCCTCCATCGGAAATACAGCCGCCACAGCCGGGATTCAAACCCGCGACCTGCGGGTCAGTAGCCGAGTACCTTAGCCACTAGACCACCGCGGTGGGGCGTGCAGTAAACTAAAGCGTACACCCTGAAAGCATAGCAACTTAGATAAGTTTGTCGTCCCAAGCACTTCTCTTCATTTAGGGTAACCACACTCTAATATTTTTGGTAATTAAAATGTGTATTTATATGGCAATGTCAGACAAACTAAAACAATGCCTCACTCACCATGGCAAGACAGTGCTGGCAGTTTTCTTTGTGGGAGTAAACGCTTGTCTGACCTTTCGCTCTCTTATAGTGAGTGTTGGGAACTCCCTGCCGCACAGAGTAGGCATACTCTATGGACAAGAGTGCTGGTACTCTGACTGAACGAGAGTGAACAAGCTCCCTCGACAGAGTACAGTCACGCTTCTGAGCTAGAGTGCATACACTCTATGTGGGATTTACACTATTTTCCACAGTTGTACAACCTGATTGGTCTAGAGTGGATCAACCCCCTTTAAGAGTAGAATAATTCTTGCTTCTAGGACATCCGCATAAATGAGAGATTTTGGAAGTATTTTCTACAGTATACCAGTGAACATGCCACATCACATTGTTTCACATTGCTTACGTCAAATATACGGGATGGACATCGACCCGCACATTATAATCCTACACTACACAGCAACACTGAACACATATCGCTCCCGCTACGGACAACCATGAACACAGCGACCGGCATATTGCCACGTGCATTTAGAAAACAAAATGAACAGGTCTGTCTTATCGAGTTCTTTTAGCAGCGTCACGCGTGAAACCGAGTTCAGCCATGAGCTATGCTGATGCCCGATATCTCGCGACGCAACGAACAGATAAGAGACCACGACATCTACCGCCGCACAGTCTGGTAGCCACTGTTATTTTTCTTTCCATTGGGCGAACAGGAGCAAGTGCAGCGAGCAGCCAGAGCAGCACACGGGAGTAACGGGGACGTGCGCTTTCGTTCCGCGAATGAAACATTCGCGCTGCTCCGCGAGCAGAGAAAAGAGAGAGAGGCCGTGATGTCACGAATCATGTGACCAAACTTTTCCCGCGCTTGCTTTTCGGAGCATTTCGCGTGCTCTCGTTGTCCGCACGAAGTTATTCCGCGCCAGTTTCGCCAGATACGTGCCGGTGGCTTTGTGTCTGCCTTTCTCGTGGCGATGAATGGTGAAGCCGAGTGGATGTTCATGGCAATGCTAAAGGGGTCAGCTCTACGCGCTACACCAGGTAAGCATTGTGTTTCGCAAAAATTAGCTACGAGCGATAACAGCGTCAATTAACGGCTTTGTTTGTGCTCACTACAGTCGTTATCGATGTCTTGGCTGCGCGGGAGAGCATTGACGAGAATCCCCACGCTAAGCGCATAACTAACAAGCATAGGCCATATTTCGCAATACTTTTTGCCGGTTTTTTTTTATTTTTTGTGCTGAATGGCCCATTTCAGGTAGCGGGAGCGTCGCGGTGTGTGAGGAAACGACGGACGAAGACGGAGCACGTAATTTGCGTATGTATGCGCCACGGGGCCGCACTTTTGTGTTGTACTGTCGAATTTGCTTCTGCCGTTTAACGTCACTTTACTGGTTGACGTTTTGAAATTATTTACATGCCTGTTTGAGTATACAAAACAAACCTCTTTATGTTTGCGTTCAGCAAGGGCTGATGACATGCTACATTCTGCGTTAGAACGGTGGTTTGGGCTAGTTGGTGGTGCATACTGAAATTCGAAACAGCGCGAAATGACGGGACAGGGAAAACGACGACACCAGCGCCTTGTGTCGCACTGTCCCCTGTGCCATCTTTTCGCGCTGTTTCGAATTTCAGTATGGTACATTCATCGCATCCGGAGGCGTTTACTTTGCGAACAGAGCACCATAATCATTTCACGTCGCACAGAATAGGCACCTCAGCAGAGTTTTTACACTCGCACTTATTTTGCACGTGCAGAAACCACCAGTTCATCAACCGCCAACGAGATGGGAACGGGCCCAGCGCCACAAGGAAAAAAAGGTGGCGGAGGTGGGCTTCTACTGCTGCAGTGCCCAACACATGTGCTTTAAGCAAGCTTGCCTTATTTCTATTTCAGCTCCTGAGTGGACACCAGGGGAAACTAAACTCCTAATATACTATTACTATAAATACTTCCCTCAAGTTGGCGCTTTCAAAAAGTTGAAGAACAAGAAGATGCTTTTTAAACAAGTTTCTCAGGATCTGGCTGATGTGCTTGGATGCAGCAAAACGCCACAGCAATGTAAAAATCGCGTAAAAACGGTAAGGAGGCAAAAGAGAAAAGCGTGCGATAATAACATGTCCGGTGCTCAACCTTGCCCCGTCCCATTCGACGATGAAATGCGAAAAATTGAAAGCATTGACGACAGCCTCGAGCCCGAAGTCCTAAGGGACTCTTATGGAGCGACGTACAAGGCAACTTCATCAAGTTCCGACAGCTCAGCTGATGTATCCTCAACATCACCTGAAATCTCCAGTACTCCGGCGAGTGGTTCAGACAGTGGGAAAAGCACAAAAGTGCCAGCAGATACCGAGAAAAGGGAACTTCGCGCTCGTACCAGTCGTATGCAGCAGATGCAATATTTTTTTGACCAAATGCGAGCTATTAGTGCAGAGCGAGCGGCTCGCAGGGAAGAGCTAGAAAAAGAAAAGGAGATGAGGCGCGCCGAGCGGCGAGCTGAGCGCATTCAAGAACGCCAGGAGCGCCGCAAGATGCACGAAGACAAACTTCAGCTCATCCGCGAGGCCCTGGGGTTCAAGCAATAAAGAGGTGCACTTTGGAAAAACATGTTTTCATGACTGGTTATTTCCTACTCAACCATAATGTCCCTGAACATTGGCAAATTGAGATGCTGCTCAAGTGTTGCATTTAATGTTTGAGCACGATATGCTTCCATTAAGACAGATTTTGTGGCTGCCTCCTCTTTGCCCCATATTAGATTTCAGTCTTTCTCGCTTAACCTCTGCAGGCGCCCGTAAGAGGCTCTCTTCTCTGGATGTTTCGCTGTGGACTCTGGCTCCACTAGACTTCGAATAATTAGCACCCTGAGAGTTCAGATGCATGCCTGGAACTAGACCATGAGGCGAGTCACCGTTGTCGATGCAGATGTTGAGGAGGACACAACATGCGAGGATAAATTTTGTCATGTTGTCTACTGTCGTGAGGTCCACACTCTGCAGCTGCCGAAACCTACCCTTTAACTCCCCAAACGCATTTTCAATTACCACTTGGGTAGATGAAAATTTGGCATTAAATGCCTTGTCACAGGCATCGAGGCTTCCGTAGTCGCGAATGGGAGTCATTAGGTACTCGCGAGATGGGTACGCTGCGTCCCCAAGATTGTGGTATTTCCCAGCGCAGAGTTGAGGCAGTTTCTTCGAAACGGTTGAAAGCCGGAAGATCCTGGCGTCGTGAATTTTGCTGGGTGCACCTGTGCTGACATCTAGGAACCTCTTCCGGTTGTCGCATATTCCCTGCAGCGTCAAGGATGGGTAGTGGTGCCGATTCACATACACTGACCGCACTTTACCAGCAGGGCACCTTACCGGAATATAGCTTCCGTCACTGCAGCCAATAGTGTCCGGAAACCCTGGAACCTACAAGTTTGAAAAAAAATGTTTGAAAGTTTCACAGAAAGAGCAAAAGGAGCTAACAAAGTAGCAAGGGAAGTCGTGCCCTAATTCAAGCTTCAAGCACAGCTCATTTTCACATGATTTCCTTGGATGTTGGTTTTGTACTTGTATCTGTTCGTTTTGTGCAGTACTAACGTAATTTCGTTGGCATGGTTACGTGCGCAATAAAGCGTGAAATGCATTGACAGTTCTAGCAAAGGGTCATTACGCACAGTAGCCGATAGCTTCAGCTTGACATGTTTTTGCAAACTCTACTACGTGCAGGTGTGAAGAACTTCCAATGTAACTGAAAACAATGGCTTTGCGAGCTCTTCAACATCCCCATGCAGCTTACAGCATAAATGATAACTCACTGCTTGTTCCAACCGTACTGTTATACACAAAGTTCAAGGGTGTCCTGTATATATTATGTTTATCAGAAATTACATTGCCTTTATGAATAAAAACACAGCTTTGAAGAATCATTCCGATGGAAGCGACTGGCATGCTGCTTTGATTGAATCAAAAACATTTTTGCAGATGGAATTGAAAGTGGGGTTTTTCTTACCTGCTTAAAGTCGATGGAAAGTTTCTTCATGTCATCTGAAAAGGTCACAATGCGTGGGGCTATGTCGAGAAAGAAATCCATGACTCGATACATCATCCTGTGGTGCATGCTTTCCCCAACTTCAAAACGTCCTGCAACATCCCGTATGCAGGATTTGTTGGCGGCATACCTGCAAGAAATGTGATAACTCTATAATAATCCTAAATGGTAAACCAGCATTTTACGTTGCCAACAAGCATTGAGCGAAGTGTCGGAAAAATCTACATCTGCCCAGTTGTCTGAACATGTTTCAGAGCACATTTGGTGCAGACGTGCAGTATTTTACCCCTAAAATGCCTTACAACAGCACATGCAAGAATTGAATGAAAAAAATGAGAAAATAGAATCCAGTACGATTCGGGAACTGAAATGCGCGTGCAGCAAAAAAGCGATTACATGAGCCTAAGACTAACGGAACGTCAGTGGCACGTAAAAGCAAATTCCTGGCAGCATAAGCATTTAGTGAAAAATCAGTTGGTAAACCTTCATGCGGCGTATTAGTGCATTTAAGTTCAGGCTTCGCTTCCGGGAACATGTGCCATGAATTTCATGCCCTTAAAATATGGCAGGCACCTCGTAGACGTGCAATTACCCCTTCCCCCCACACACACTCACCCGAGACCATGTTAATTCTTGCGAGGTCATATGCGCGCATTTCTCCTTCAATTTCTACGTACACATGTGAAGTTTACGTGAACTCTAAGGCGTCGTGATATGCGCGCCGTTCTCGTGAAGCTCGGCAACAAATGCAGGCCCGAACTCTCACACCGTTTCCTGCTTTTACATATTAGTTTCGGACCCCTCCACTTTCTAAATTCTCATCTGTTTAACTACACCTCCTGCGTCCTGATCTCTTGCTTTTCTTCCAGCACAACTCCGCCAGCACCCGGTCGATGTTATGCGTACGCTGCCGGGGCACGTCAGCGAGCACGTACGACAATTTCACACGCCTGAGTTTGTTGCAGAGCTTCACAAGTAGGGCACTTATCTTACAACTAAGCTTCTCTCTTTACTGCTATATAATTGTAATACTTTACCATAGAAAGGACAGGACATGCTCTTCAGGGGACTTGGGGGGTAGGCCTCCGTGGTCTCTTCTTAAAGGGTAGTGCGGCGACTTCGCGGATTCGGGAGCAAGCGCATTTGCAACCGACCGTGACAGTCGGAAGTTTCTGCGAAACTGGCGAGGTAAAGAGAAAAAAAGCAGGCCGGTTATTGATTACGCGTTTTAAATACAATGCAGCGGCTCACCTCTTCGTCAGAATACGCGGCAACCGTCTTTTCCAGGTACGACTCAACCTTCGGTCGCTGCTCCGGCAGAGAGAACAGGTACTCGAACATAAACTCGTACAACGTCAAATCGTCGTCGTCATCGCTCCTGATGCTCCTGTCCGAGGATGAGCTTGCGCTTGAACCTGTGGAGCTTTCAGCATCTAAAAGTAGCAGCAATTCCTCGTCCAGACGGCGGCACTTAGCTGCTTCCGAACGCATTGAACGACTATCGCGGCTGCTGGATTCCGCCATTTTTTCTCCGCCACCCCGGGGATAAAACCAGAAGTGACGTAAAAGAGGTCATGTGACTTCCTCGGCGTTCCCTGTTACTCCGCCGCTGGCGACGGAGCACCGAGAACTGCTCTCGGCTGTTCTCGGCGCCAAAAAAGTGCTCCTCCTCGACCAATAAAACACAACGTCCCTGCTCCTGCCCGACTACTGGAAGGCACCAGAACTCGCGAGAGCACTTTGAGTGCAGTTTGAAGTGCTCCTGTTCGCCCAATGGAAAGCGCTATTAGTTGTGCATGGCCCCGCGAACACCGGGCATCCATTCGGGCCTGCTGTCCAGATTTTTTACCGTCGCGGAGTGGTGTGTCAGCTTGTTTTCGGGCGTAAATCAGCCCAATAAATATTTTATCTGCCTATCTTCTGGTGTGTGCACCCGCCATGGCACCATCACCTACAAGACACTTGGAGGAGGTGCTGATGTTTAGCACATCCCCATCTCACCACGAAACCAGCACAAGTGCCTCCCAAGCGGCCGACACGCACGGAACCACCACAAAAAAACAAGAAAGAACAAACAAGCGCTGGCCGCGGGCTACAACGGTTACCAGCAAAACCTGGACCACTGCCAGCTACTGCTCGTAGCGTGAACCATCATTCAACTTCACCTGTGGAGGCTGACAGTGCTCACAGCCTTGTTATCATCGAGCAGCCTCGCCAGCCCTCGTTGTTTAGTGGCTGCACTTGTGAGGATGTACAAGACTGGTTGAACCTTTACGAGTGGATCGCAGCCCCGTACAAGTGGTGTGACGACGACAAATTACGAAACGTTTTCCTTGCACTTGAGGACTCCGCTAGCACCTGGTACGAGAAGCAAAAGCCCTACTCGACAAAGTGCGACATGTTTGAGAGGCAGGCACCTAAGTTATTCAGAAAGTTTTTGCAAAAAGAGCGAGCTGAGGCCTTGCTTCAATCTTGTGAATTGCTCCTAAATAAGCCCGTAACTATCTTTGCTGAAGAAATGCAAAAGCTATTCCACCACGTGGGTGTGAACATTGCTGAAGCCAATAAGCTTCAGTACTTATGAGGGCCGTCTAAAAGCAACGTTTTGTGGCTCCCATTTCAAACTCCGCAAAGAGCGTCATGAAGTGCATTAGCGAGGCCATCACCATCGAGAAGATGCTCGAACTACGCGCAAAGCAATACGACCGCAACTACCTTGCATCACTGTCCTGTCCGACTTCAATGATTCCCGTAGCACCACCGCAGAGTCACTTCGAGACGTGATGGGCCACGCAAGGTCCTACCGGACGCACAACCCGCAATCGCATCGTTCGCTGACGTCGTCCGGAAAAGAGTTCAGCAACACTCAATTTCACCGAAACGACATGGCCCACATCGCCACCTTACTCGGACACAGGTGTTCTCACCTACGCCACAACTCCGCGAAGGCAGGCAAGAGCAGGCAGACGAGATAGCCACACGCCACCACGCCGCATGCCATTCAACCCACCACTGAGATGCTGCAGAGGCCATTCGGTGACGAACATGCATCACCTCGACTCCACTAAAGACCGTCATGAATCACGGTCACTCAACCCAGATCCGGCAAATTTTGTCGTCTCGTCTCCGTGAAGTTGAGCGACGCAAGTGGACACCACTCTCATCACGGTGGGCCCACATTTGATGACCATGCGAGTGTTAGAAGATTTCACCGACCCCTGGAGTGCTGGCCTAGCAGCAGCAACGCTGCCGCCAGCCCCGGCCGCTGTTTCCCAGAGATGGCGTCTTAAGATTGTGACTAGTTGTGATCCTGCTTCGATGCGAATTGTCAGCATGGATACTGAACAACTCGAGGATCTTCCACCATCCGAATAAGAACTTTTGGACGATATGGTTTGAATATGGCGACGCCAGCAGAACACGCTGGCACCTAGGGACACCGGAGCCACCGCCCAGCAACAAGCAGCGTCTCGCTCGACGCCTGCTAACCACAAAAACACAGCTAGCACGGCCTTAAAGGAAGAAATCTGCTAACCCTGATGGCGTTCAAAGCAGGTGCCACGCATTGGAGGTGATGAACTCATCGTGGTGCTCAAGCCGCGCAAAACGCTGGATCTGAAGGTGACCTTTGCTCCAGGTCAATCCGGTGCTGCTGTACGCAACCTGATACGTGGCTGTGGGGAGGTGAAACTCACCATCTGGCCCTAATGGGATCAAAATGTGATTGTGTAAGAACTGAAGTTAGTGCCCGCCGCCGAGAGGCTCCTCGGTACATCATGTTTGTAGTCGGGAGCCACGAACTTCCGTTCTGCGGTCACGCTAAAGCCTCGGGTGACGTCTGCAAGCGTGTCATCAACATTTACTCAAGCAATACATCAGGCTCTCTCAACCAAAAGCTTAGGTGGGAACACGGCAACATCCTGTGTGTGAGAAAGCTGGGCGAAATGGACGTGGTAGTGGTCACCTTCGAAGGCAAGAGGGTGCCCCGTTATGTCCACTGCAGCAATCAGGTCATCCCTGTAAGACTTTATAAGAAGACTATTCCCGCCTGTCACCGATGTGGCACGGTGGGGCATCAGGCTGGCATCTGCCCTAGGCCGCAGTCAGGACGCTGTGGCCGCTGTAGCTCACAAGTGGTCACCACTTCCAAGCACGCTGCTGAACACGAGTGCTCACCTCGTTGCCTCATGTGTGGATACAGCCATCTAACCAGTGTGGCTGACTGTAGAGACAACTACGGGAAGCCGATAAAGCTGAGGATGTCACCAAACAACGCGAAGTCGAAGTCAACTCCCAAGGAAACTCCATCCTTCACAGTTAACACAAAGAAGCGTTCTTCTGCACCAGGAATACCTGGGCAAGTCAAGACGACCAACAAGGCCGATATTAGGACGAAGGCACCAAACGTACACTCCGGAGACTTCCAATCCCTGGCAAACGCCCAAAAAAAGGTGAGCGGTTGGGTTGGGGCTGCCTCCGGTCCTCTCTCCCCTTCCCCTACTGAAGTCGTCCTACAGCACAAAAATGTTGATCTCAGGCGCCTCAGTGAAATTAGAGCAAAAAAAATTTAATAGCTAGAGGAAAAATTGACCAGACTTTCACAGCCTCAGGCACACGCTGATCATTCGGAGCCTATGCAGCAAACTGAGCCACTGGACCTGGATGATAGGGCCTCGGTCTCATCAGGGCTGTCTAGCGACTCGCATTCTATGGGCAGCACAGCAGTAGGGCATAGTCCCGTTATTAAACACCGCTTAGAACATTTAGAAGACACGGTTGCGGACATGCCAGGCAAAATGTTCGAAGGCGTCAGGGCTTCCCGCAGGGAAATCTGGCAACGCGAGCTCTCGCTGATTGTGGAGAGCATAACTCCCGCAGTAACCGAGTCTGTTATGTCTATAGTGCAGGGCAGGACCAACGTTCAATTTAGGGAAAGCCGCTTTCACTCGCGTTTCCCGCGACCAGATACGCGTCGGTGAATTGTGATTCCTCGTCAAGACACAGCCTCACAGGAACATATTGCCACGTTCCATTTCCCAAGTTTTTGTTATCGTCCCAAAACACCACACGATTCTCAGCGCAAACCGCGCCTGCAGTTTTCGAGAAGGTTCCGGACTGTAGTAGATCAATTCGTAAAATCACGCCCACTGTGCGAACGGTACAGATTGTTCTGGAACCTACGCCACCGCCAGCGATAACGCTAGAACATTCGACAGCAAGAGTATAAATGCCGACGCGCTTCGCCGCTTGTCAGTTGTTGATCGAAGGCCGACGCTCCGTTCGCCGCTATCAGTCCGAGACTGCTATCTGTGCAAGACTACTGCTGTATTTGGACTTTTCCTTTACCGGGCACAGGTTCGCCCAAATAAACAGTTAAATTCCAACACGAATTCTCCTGTCTTCGGCCCCGTCACGACCCCGTGACATCTGGTGGAGGTGCTGCTTCGTTCATGTACCGGACACCCCCGTCAAGCCGTGAACCCAGCCAACGTCGCGGAGAAGACACCGACGCCAACCAAGAGCAGCGAACAAGCCACCGACAGCAAGGTCTTCCACCAGAGTACGGGCTTCTACAAGAGAAGGCGCGGAAGGCCAAGGCCATGACCTCTACTGCAGCGACAATAACAACCGAAGCGTCCCAGCCCGCGATCGTCATTCATCAACCCAGGGAACCACCAACATTTCATGGGTCATTGTTTGAAGACCCGGAAACCTGGCGAGAAACATACGACCGTGTGCCCGCCCTCAACCACTG
Source organism: Rhipicephalus microplus (assembly GCF_043290135.1). Classification (NCBI taxonomy): domain Eukaryota; kingdom Metazoa; phylum Arthropoda; class Arachnida; order Ixodida; family Ixodidae; genus Rhipicephalus; species Rhipicephalus microplus. Next base: position 17,179,460 of record NW_027464588.1, read on the forward strand.
GGACAACGAAGAAAAGCTCCGTCGCGTGTACTTCTACCTGGAAGACACCGCAAGGACCTGGCTAGAGAATCGTGATTCCACGCTTCGAACGTGGGATGTCTTCTGCGGCGCATTTCTGCAAACGTTCGCGAGCGTCGCTCGCAAAGAGAGGGCCGCTGCTCTACTAGAGACCCGGGTTCAGCTACCAAATGAGAAGGTTGGAATTTTCACAGAGGAGATGACCCGCCTATTTCGTCACGCTGACCCAGACATGCCTGAGGAGAAGAAAGTTTGTTTTCTCATGCGAGGGGTCAAACAGGAGCTCTTCGTGAAACTAATCAGGAATCCACCGAACATCGTCCAAGAATTTGTATCTGAGGCAACCACCATCGAAAAAAACCCTTGACATGCGCACCAGACAGTATAATCGTCGCCTGACTCCAGAATGCGCTGCTGCTCAAATCAGTGACTCCGAAAAGCTGCGTGAAACGATCCAAGCGATCGTGCGGGAAGAGCTGCGCAAACTGTTGCCTTCGGCGCACCCTCAAGTGGATTCGATCGCCGACATTGTGGGAGAAGTTCGGCAATCACTTCGAATTCCCCAAACACCGCTGCCCGAGCCAGAAACTATGAGTTACGCCGCTGCAGTGTGCCACAACGCTCCTCCCCGTCCACGCCAAAACGCCACCCCGTCGCACTTCCGTCGCCATACACCACCGCCGCCACCACTCCCACCGACGACCTACCGTTTACCAGCGGGCCAGCGCAGTGCGCCGAGAAAAACCGAGGTATGGCGCACCCCTGACCACCGCCCACTGTGCTACCACTGCGTCGAGGCCGGGCACACTTACCGTCGTTGCCAGTACCGACGGATGGGCCTGCGTGGCTTCGCCGTCGATTCACCACGTCCGCAGCCAGGGGAACGGCCACGTGACATCGCCGACTACCTGACACGAACTCAATGGACACCCCGAAGTCCTTCCCGTTCGCTATCGCCCAGCCGCCGCATGTCACCGCACCCCCGGCAGTACTCCGGCCCAACGTGGGGCCAGTCTCCTAGCCCGTATCCGGGAAACTAAGGGCAGCGACCGGTGGAGGTGCGGTTGCTGTGCGACGAACTACCGAAGATCCTCCGACGACGACGACGACGCGACGGAGCTTTCCGAACACAATGCCAACCAGGCAAAGCCCTGACGGCGAAAGCTCACTTACCGGAGGTGGCCTGACGACGCAACATGGAAGCAGCGGAACAAGCCGACGCAGCCGTGACCCGACGCCACGCCCTAACTGTAATGCGAGACGGCGAACCAGCGACATCGACGTTCTTATCGACGGCCACAGTGTGACTGCTCTCGTCGATACTGGAGCCGACTATTCTGTCATCAGTGGGTCGTTCGCCGAAGAAAGTTAGGACAGCTTGGAAAAGCCCTGAAATTCGCACAGCCGGAGGTCATCTCGTAACGCCTGCAGGAATCTGCACAGCGAGAGTCACCATTAACGGCCGTATTTATCCTACAGACTTCGTAGTCCTACAGCGTTGCTCGAAAGATTTCATCCTTGGCATGGACTTCTTTTGCCTCCATGGTGCTGTCATCAACCTAAAAACAAAGTCGATAACGTTGTCCACAGAAGAAGCACTACCACCGCGCACGCCGTCAGGACACCATCCCTTGAATGTGCTGGAAGAACAAGTCACCATTCCGCCTCGCTGAAGAGTCATTATTTCAGTCGGCGCTCCTAAATCACCTGACTTCGAAGGCGTCGTTGAAGGCAGTCAGCATCTGTTGGTCACCCGAAATATTTGCGTCGCCAGAGGAATTGCAGAGCTGCGGGGAAGCAACGCAACGGTTATGCTCACGAATTTCAGCAATGAGTACAAACATGTGAACAAAGGGATAACGGTCGCATACATCGAAGAAATCGTCGAAGCCACCAGTGCTTTCGCCCTCGCCGATTCTGCGGAACCTGCTCAGAGGAACCAAGCCCCTCCCATAACTTTCGACGTCAATCCCAGTCTTCCGAACGATAAGCAAGAACAGCTCAAGGCCCTGCTCCTGCAATACAAAGATTGCTTTTCGTCGTCATCGAAAATTCGGCAGACCCCAATCACGAAACATCGCATCATAACCGAAGAAAATGCCAGACCACTCCGTCAGAGTCCGTACAGGGTTTCGACGCCAGAACGTGAGGCCATGAAGAGACAAGTTGATGAAATGTTGTGGGATGACATTATCCAGCCGTCCAAGAGTCCATGGGCATCCCCCGTTGTGTTAGTGAAGAAAAAGGATGGGACCCTACGTTTCTGCGTCGATTATCGCCGCCTGAACAAAATCACAAGAAAGGACGTGTATCCTCTCCCACGAATAGACGACGCACTTGATCGGCTCAATAACGCCAAGTACTTTTCGTCAGTGGACCTCCAGACTGGCTATCAGCAAATCGAAGTCGAATCAGACCAAGAGAAGACGGCGTTTATAACCCCGGACGGCCTCTTCGAGTTTAAGGTGACGCCCTTCGGCCTTTGCTCAGCGCCTGCAACTTTTCAACGCGTTATGGATACAGTACTGGCAGGATTGAAGTGGCAGACTTGCCTTGCGTACTTGGACGACGTCGTCGTGTTTTCCTCGAGTTTCGACGAGCATCTTTGGCGCCTTGAAGCTGTACTTCAAGCCATCAAGACGTCCGGACTCACACTGAAGCCAGAAAAGTGCCGATTTGCGTATGAGGAGCTCTTGTTTCTGGTACGCGTTATCAGCAAGTCTGGAGTTCGTCCCGATCCACGGAAAACAGCCGCCATCGCCGACTTCCGCCGCCCGCTGACAAGAAGGCCGTGCGCCGATTTCTGGACCTGTGCGCCTATTATAGGCGGTTCGTGAAAAACTTCGCCTGCATCGCCGATCCTCTCACTGAACCTTACCAAAGCCGATGTGGTGTTCAAGTGGGAAACGCCACAGGAACACGCTTTCCAGGAGCTTAAACATCGCCTCCAGACGCCTCCGTTTCTTGCCCATTTCGACGAATTCGCCAAGACAGAAATACATACTGACGCAAGCAGCGTAGGTCTTGGCGCCGTTCTTGTGCAGAGGACTGACGGACTTGAAAGGATTATTAGTTACGCCAGCCGATCGCTAACCAAAGCAGAAGCAAATTATTCCACAACAGAAAAGGAGTGCCTCGCCACCATCTGGGCTACGTCGAAATTTCGCCCCTACTTCTACGGCAGGCCCTTCAAAGTTGTGATCGACCATCACGCCATTTTGAAGGACCCTTCAGGTCGCCTCGCACGTTGGAGCCTGAGACTTCAAGAGTATGACAATACTGTCATTTACAAGTCCGGCAAAAAACACTCAGACGCCGACTGTCTCTCTCGTGCGCCTGTTGACCAACCGCTACCCGACGACCCGGATGACGAGTACTTCTTGGGAACGATAACTACCGACGACTTCGCTGAACGACAGCGGGCCGACTTGGAACTTAAGGCCTTAATAGAATACCTCGAAGGCAGGACCGCCGAAGTCCCGAAGGTATTCAAGCGCGCACTTGCGTCGTTCTTTCTACGAAATGGTCTTCTACAAAAGAAAAACTTTTCATCGCTTCGAGCTACGTACCTCCTTGTGGTGCCTTCAGCTCTGCGACCAGAACTCCTCCAGGCCCTGCACGACAATCCGACGGCAGGGCACCTCGATGTTTCTCGCACGCTCGCGAGGATACAAGAAAGGTACTACTGGCCACATCTTACCACCGACGTCACTCGTTATGTGAGGACATGCCGGGACTGTCAGTGACGCAAGACACCGCTGACAAGGCCAGCGGGACTTCTGCAGCCAATTGATCCACCTTGCCGACCTTTCCAGCAGATTGGTATGGACCTACTGGGGCCGTTCCCGATGTCGGATTTCGGAAACAAGTGGATTGTGATAGCTACCGACTACCTCACCCACTACGCCGAGACAAAAGCCCTGCCAAAAGGCAGTGCATCCGAGGTAGCTAAGTTCTTCGTCGAAAATATCGTCCTACGTCACGGCACCCCGGAGGTCCTTATCACCGACAGAGGAACGGCATTCACTGCCGACTTAACTCAAGTGATCTTGGCATACAGCCAAACAAACCACCGCCGGATGACAGCGTACCACCCACAGACCAACGGCCTCACCGAGCGGCTTAACAAGACGATCGCCGACATGCTGTCAATGTACGTCGATGTCGAACACAAGACGTGGGACGCCATTCTTCCGTATGTGACCTTCGCATACAACACGACTGTGTCGGAGACGACGCAGATATCTCCATACAAATTGGTCTACGGAAGGATCCCGGCAACGACGCTCGATGTCATGTTACCCAACGTCACCGACGAAGAAAACCTCGATGTGAGCGAGTACCTTCAATGCGCCGAAGAAGCGCGACAACTTGCGCGTCTCCGTATCAAGAATCAACAGATGACCGACAGCCACCGTTACAACCTTCGACGACGCTTCGTGGAATACCAGCCCGTTAAACGTGTTTGGGTGTGGACGCCGATACGCCGACGTGGACTAAGTGAAAAGCTTCTGCGACGGTACTTCGGACCATACAGGGTAGTTCGACGTCTCGGCCCACTTGATTACGAGGTTGTCCCCGACGACATCACGAACTCAACGACGCCGATCGCGACCTGAATTCGTCCATGTCGCGCGCCTCAAGCTGTTTCATGCGCGCTAACAAACTGAACCAGTGTTTTTGTATTATTGCTGGATCGTATTTTATTCATTGTACTCTCTTGAATTATTATTGTCATTATTATTATTTTATCATTATTATCATTATTATTATCCAGTGTCTCAGCTTCCGACACCATCTCATTGCAATGACAGCTGATATTGTGAAGCCACTCTTACAGATTTCAGAACAAGAGAAAGACAAAGACGCGCTGTGTTGTTTTTGTTTGGTGGGATAGATTTCCGAGTAGAAGCGATGCGAATATCAAAACATGGAGAATGGCAAGAGTGACGTTTGGAACTGCCCCCAGCACTTCCTTGCTCACAGCAACAGTGCAGCACCACCTCAGCGAGTTGGAGGAGAAATTCCTGGAGACGATTAATCAGCTTAGGAGAAACATCTACGTTGACGACATAATAATGGGAGCCGAATCACCCAAAGAAGCCAAAAAATTTTACTGGGAATCAAAAGAGATTTTGCAGGAAGCGTCAATGACTCTCAGACAGTTCAACACAAATGAACCTGGATTACAACAAAACATAAAGAAAGACGCAAACGCAAGCTTCGAGGCTTCCACCGAAATAAAGATGCTTGGCATCAGATGGAACTTCAAGGAAGATAGGCTGTACCTACCATCGTTTGACACAAAAGACATCGATACCAGTGGTGCGCTAATGAAGCGCCAAATGTTACAGCTCACTGCAAGAGCATACAATCCTCTGGGACTCTTTACTTCATTCAAGGTAACAGCCAAACGAGCAATACAAAACATGTGAAGGAAAGGGATGTCTTGGGACGACTCACTGCCAGATGATCAAGCGGAGACTTGGAGGAGATGAATTAAAGAGCGGGAATTGATTCAAGAGTTCAGTGTACCCCGATGGTTTGATGTAAGACAAAGGAGAAACCTATTCACACGGAACTTCGCTTGTTTTCAGATGCAAGTTCATATGCATACGGAACAGCGGCCTATTTGGTAAATCACTACGAGAAGGAAGAGGGGCCTGAAATATTGTGATGACTGCGTTGCTGCCTGCACGCGTTTCTGAATACATTAGAAGCGGATTTGTAAGGAATATGAATGCTACAAGATACTAGACGGACTCGACTATTGTTCTTAGCTGGCTACACGGAAAGAAAAAAACGAGACACATTTGTAGAGAATGGGGTGAAGGAGATAAAAGAGAAAACGAAGCTATCAGAGTGGGAATACATGGCAAGTAAGAGAACGCAGCTGATCTCATGACCAAAAGTGTAAGCGCAAAGGCTTTGATACTGTCGGACTTATGGTGGGATGGTCCAAAGTGACTTGTTACGGAAAACAAGACCACAGGGCAAACGTAAACGGAAGAAGACACTGAGAGTAGTGAATGTTAGGCAACTAACACACACATGCCAATTCTGGTCGTGATAGACGCAGAGAAGTATGGAACATACATAAGATTGCTCAGAGTGACAGTCTGGGTTCTGAGATGCATACAGATTATAAGAAAGAGGCGGATAATCGGCGATCTGAGTTTTGAGGAACCAAAGAATGCAGAGACGGTGATAATAAAATTGGAGCAACGAAAATTGCGAGAACATCGAAAGATGCGAGTAAGTTCCGTGGATCACTCTACCTTATTTTCCAAGGAGTTAAAGAACTCTAGGAAGAGTAAGGCAGTTGCTTTGCTCTTGCTGTACTCCCTGCATTTTTGTGAGTGTTCCTATAGGAGATTCTAATGATTGACTTGGTTCATATCAAGGCTACGCGAACCGACATTAAATAAGTAACTGGAGGAAATATTCATCTAGTTATATTGAATAATTTTACCTTGCATCTCCCACTTCAGTTGAAAAAGTAGCAGCATATCCACGGGGTGAATGATGGAGAGCGGCGCGAAGCATCTGTCCGCCCATTCGTTCTTGCTTCCGTCCGGACATGCGTCCGTCTGTGTGGCCGTCCGTGTTTCCATCCACCCGACCCTGCGTGCGTCTGTTCGTGCGTCCGCACGTCCATTCATGCGTCCATTCCTGCGTTCGTCCATGCACCCGCCCCTGCGTCCGTCCATGCATCCATTCGTCCATGCAGCCATCCGTGCCTCCATCCATGCATCTGTCTGTGTGTCCATTCGTCCATCTAGTCAACACTCCAAGTATTACCATCTCGCATCTTTTCATCATATATTCTGCATAAAGGAGCACCGCCATCAAGCGGAAATTTCAAGGACTAAGCGAGAGGTGGCACTCACACACTTTCTTACGGCTTGCGCTTCGTGTCTACTTCCAAGCGTCTTTAAAAAGCGTCTTTAACCACCTCGAGCTCATTCTATATACTAGTTCACTGTATCCATGGCACTGCGACCCAATGCCGGCTAAACCTTCATAAAACCAATGAGGTTACGCCCAGCTAGTATAACGTTGCAATCCATTCTTGTCAGATAGTGCTGAATATACACGCCAATGGCTGCTAATGGGGAATGTGAGACAGGAGAATTCGGCTTTTAGCTAACGCGCACGCTGCGAGTTTTTTAATCTTCTACATTCCACAGGAGAAATCTCCCACCGGCACCACATTGCAGGTCAAAGTGCAAGACTTGTTACGTAATACGACGAGGAACGAACGGGTGCCGTTTTAAGTAGCTTCGCCCCTAAAATGCGTTTCAAAACATAAAGCACGATACACATTTCGGCTATGTTCACTTTTTCTATATAAAGACAAAAGCGAAGGTTATGAAAAAATCAATCGTATCGGAGGGCTCCGTACTTCGTGCCACTTCGGGTTCTCTAAGGTTCACCTAGACACGAACAGTTCGCCTTCATTTTAAATGAAGCTGCGGTGGCCAAGATGACAAAAATCTTCTTCTTTCGAATTATACAGGCAAGCCAGGTAGGTACCAGATAATATCATCTCCCTGCTTTGAACTTATTGCCCGGTAGTCTGTTTTGTTCTGTGCCCGTGTGAAACATGATAGTGTACAAACGCGAAGGAGAGAATGTTGGTATACAATGCTGATACATTTTCAGTGGCGTCGCAGAACATCCAATTAGAGACGCTAATCAGCCAAGTAAGTTAATGCAATAATGACAAGTTTGGAGCACCTGGATGGAGGTTGAAAATTTTAGATTAATCAAATTTGTCCTGCCCTTGCTGTGCGTGTGAGAGAGAGGTCTCCGCCATCTGCGATGCTTTTGTGCGAGACCAAATATTAATGTATTGAAATGCTGTCGAAGCCTTGTACTTGAATAAATAAAAATAAGCAGTCATGTTTCAGGCTTGAATTTCATTATCATTCGAGTGAAATAAATTTTACGCCTGATAGATGCACCCGCAGTCTTGGTGTATGTTGTTTAGTGATTGTGGTTCATTTCACCGGAATGGAGGAGTACTATTATGTTAGCTTCAAGAGATTTCATTTTTCTTGATTTAATGTGGCTTGTAGCAAGGTACTCAGAATTTTTGGTGTCTCGCTCTACGTAATTATCAAGTTATTCGATTGCTTTACTGTACCAGTAGGGATACCATTGTTATACGGCATAGGATCACAGCCCTAACGTTAGGGGTGGCCAGCAACTTGATAGCTAATATCTGAAAAACAACGCCCGCATGTTAGACAGCAACAAGTACAAGCATCCATACTCTGTAAATCATTTTAATGAAGAGGTGCTTTTGCAGCAAGACCTGAGAAATTGCACTTTTTTCAGCTAATGGGAAATTCTTCATGAAGGTACATTTCACAATACGTGTGACCATTCATATTGCCGCAAAAGGACTGCGAGAGATGTCAACTGGTGCAATGCTAATGGACAATGAAGGCCGTGCTAGTGCACAAATTCCACTATGCGCTTACTTTAGTAGTGAACTTTATGAAATTTATTTATGCTTTAAAAGGGACAATTTTTATATTGATTCTTTTTCTGTCTCAAGTTTTTTCACTGCATTCGCAATGTTCACGCAGTTTCACTTTTGGCAAATTGGTGTATAGACATACTAATTCGAGCACACACAGAGAGTGAATAAGGTCGAGTGAAATACAGCGAGACCTTAGGATAGTGGTTAAAAAATGCCGCCGTGGTAATTCAAGTGCCATAGCAGACCCTGCCAAAAACGAAGATGTTGTTTGTCTCAAACCTAGCTTTTCTTGTCCACTTCACGTTGTTTTCAGTACGGTAATATAATTCCGGTAAAGAATATATGTCTACAAAAACGCTAAGTTCAGTATGTCAACAGTAAATTCCCCGGTACTAAATTTGTTTGTTGTAGCAATGCGAAGAAACGTTACAACACGCTTCATTTCTTATGATGACCAATTGTTGCTATTTCAATATTAGTAGATGATCGGTGATCATGTAGGTCACAGGTATCACCATACGATCTATCGAGATCACCATGACATTCACCAATATAGATAGTGGAGCACAATAGGCATTTTTTCCTTTCTTAGTATAAAATTTTATTGCTCATCATGACTACCAATTCATAGTTTGTATACTCGCGACAAAGATGCACAGCAAAAGCATAGTACTCTGCGTGCATTTAAAATTACTTTTCGTTATTTTGGTGAAGAATAAAGCGAATTAAACTCATATATTTCAAATTTGTTGTAAAATATTTTAGCAAAGCGAGAGTAATAATAATAATATTATCTGGAGCTTAACGTCTCAAAACAACCATAAGATGAGAGATGTCGTAGTGCAGGACAGTGGAAATTTCGATGACCTCGAGTTCTTTAACGTGCACTTGAACCTGAGCAGGCGGGCCTCAAACAACCAGTGCGATAGTCACTACGCGGGGACAGAATTTCTAAGGCTATTTCCCACTCACTTACCTTCGTCTTAAGACGCGAGCCAGCTTAGAAGTAGTCGAGTCCTTCTTGAACTTCCATCGCATGCACTACAGGCACAGTGCAGTATTCGGTAAGTGGTTCGCGGAAACCCTGGTAGTCGGGGTACACAAATAAACCGAAGCTCGGCATTTCTTAAAAAACAGCGTTGCGTACCCGCGTTTTTTATACACGCTCCACAGAGGCGGCAGCTTGTCGAAGGTCAAGTTGCGTAAGAGCCTTTCCATGTCATCGCCTGCCAGTACCATGAGCAGCGTAATCTGGTTGCCGAAGGAGCTCTCACCGACCTATGATAAACAGGCCACTGGTGAATGTAACCAATTCGGCGTGTATTGACAGGCGCGATGGAAATTGTAGTCCAAACTGCATGCACCAGACAAGATATGTAGCTTCTTACTCAACATCATCGCCAGTTGGCCGGAAAACGCTTACTGGGGAAAAAGAAAATTTCAGCGAGGCCAGTAACAATAGGTTGGTGCATTAAACGACGGTAATTTTATGTTAAGCTAAACATTGCTGCAATGCGAGCCCTCCACCAAGATCCAGTGGGAGAGCGTGGTTGACTTAATACGTTAGAGTTAGCAGCAATCAGCAGAACCAGTATTGCTCAGGAAGTCGTGGCAGCGGTGAGGGCGCGCGCAGTCGAAGCAAAGCATGCTTGTCGACAAGCGGACCCCCAAGCGAGAGCCCGCGAAGCACAGGCGGTACGCAAGCGGAGGCAAGAAAATCTCGAATCAGAGCGGGCGCGGGGAGCAGCGATCAAGGGGCGAAACCTGTCGTTACCCGTCGTTGGTGGCGTCTTTCTCAATCGCTCGTTCGGGCACAGCTGTAAGGTATGTGACCGCTTGTGATCTGACAACAAACCTACCACCTTCTTCTCCACCACAATGATCAGTCCCACAGCAACGCTACCATCGTGCCTCAACAAGACTTTCTGGTCTCTGCCCATCATTGGCACCGCCAACAAAATACATTGAGTAGCGCGTTTGCTCAGCGTGCGAAGACTTTTGTGCCAGTAGAGGTTCTGACCATATGCTACCTTCTCGGCTCTTTTGGCCATACGACCTGCCCGTACTCAAATCAGTAGAACAGCGCCTCATAGCTCCACAACTACCCTTCATGAACATCAGGCTTTTGACTTCTAGTGGCAGCCAGAGCGGCATTAAGGGGAAAGTAGTCAACGTGCTGATGAACGTGCCGAACATCGTGGGAGACGCCGTAGTGGAGGGCTCCGGAAATTTCGACCACTGGGGGTTCTTTGGCGTGCACGCAAATCTGAGTACATGGGCCTACGGCATTTCCACCTACATCTAAAATGCAGCCACCACAGTGGGGATTAGATCCCACGACCTGTGGGTCAGCAGCCGCGTACTTTAGCTTCTAGAGCACCGCGGTGGGGTGAACGAACTTTAATAAAAATTATTCCAGTTCTTCAATGATAAGTATCATGGACAACCACTTGTTGCATTCAGTAGTAAATCTTGGGAAGCCAAATAATTTGTCACATCTGACACTGCATAACGACACTTTACATTATAGTAGGGGCTACAGTATACGCTGCCATGCGCTAATGCATTTCACATGGAGTGCAGAAGTAAACACAGAAGCATCTTTGAATAACACAAGCGGGCATGCATAACAAATGATGTTTGTTAGGTGTTTGCTTGAGGCAATGTAGCACATGTAGGTTCATGTAGTTCTTTAAATGAATTCAAAAACCTGAACGGGTTCACATTAAAATAGAGGTTGCATTAAAATGAAATTGCACACAATACAAATGTCGTGCATACTTGCCTTTGATAAGTGCGGTAATAGACCTACTAAATACCTTAAAATCATCAAGAAAAATATCACAACTACCAATACAGTAGTTAATTCATAACGAATCAAGTATTCGGTTACAAAGATTGTCATCTTTTTCACCTTTCGCCATCTTGCCTTGCGCTTTTCAGAATTCCAGAGATAAGATTTCCTATTACGAAAGAACTACTATACTTATGCTTTTGCAGGCGTATTTAGAATATAGCTCCGACACCTCTTTCAATCGCCGTGTTACATTCTGTCGCAATTGGCAGCGAAACCTCTTAGTGTTCTTTTTTAGGACCGTAGGACCGAAAGCGTTAATAATGAAGTACTTGTGCACACGACTCTAGTGACTTGTGGTTTCAAGATGTTCATACGTGAAATCTGTCAAGGAAATGTGCTTTAAAATGGCCGTAAGTTATGAGCTAATTTATTGATAAGCGTAATGCAATTAGTTCAGTAAGACTAGTACCACGACCAAGAACTCGCTAAGTCGATGCTAAGTAGGTTCCTAAGTCAATGCTAAGAAGAGAAGGGGAAATACTGTCGCTTTTTCGCAGCTAGCTTATCAGGCATTGACAATAAATACTCTTGCCCCCGTACCTTATTGTAGCCGAGGAACTCAAAAGCGAAGAGCTCCTCGGTTAGGAGCTTGCGCGTCCGTTTCATGTGGCGGTCAAAGTTAAGCTGAGACGTCGAGTCTATTCCCAGAACAAGGACATTCCCGGGTCGTTCGCCTCGAATTTGGCGCTTTCTTGTCACCACCTTCTTTCTCTGCGGAATTAAAAAGTAATCGATAAACAGAGTCTCAGCACCCACCACGCAGGTCACGGCAAGAAACTCTTCGGTCAAAGTGGTTCCTAAGACCAGTCCTCTAGGTGGTCCTAGAGAGTAGCCCCCATCATATGTGACACCGAAGCTGTGATTCCTCATTACTTCGCGGTAGGTACAAACCACGTCCTTCGCAGCGGCGCTGCCGTAGTAGCTCGCCAGGTGACTCGTGTTAAGGTAGAGGACGCTGCCACGGCGATAGATAACGGTGGCTCAGCGGCCCGGGCAGCGCCAGTCAAGGCTGGTGTCGGTCTCGTTTGCCCGCCGAATTGTATGGTGGAACGAAGGGTTAGAGCAGCATAGTGCAGGCGGGCGTGTCGAGGAGATGGCCTATAGGTTGTGTCCAGTTCAGGTAGGCTCGGATCAATTTTACCTCGAAGTATAGGAAGACACAGACCCACGTTGGACAGACAATCACGATGACTTTCCATGTTTGCCTCAAAGGGGCTTTAATGTAGGACATAGCGCGCATCTTGAGCACCCTGAGCATGTGTCGTAGAAGAGTCATTCTTAATCACCAATAATGGCCCATGCCCACTACGAAGCATTCAACACTCCTTCTTTGAAATTAACCATCGGCTGGGTGCACCAGTTTTGCTCATGTTTACGTCTTGCAGTGTTTTTTTATTTCGCTTGTGCATGTCTGTTTTTACACGCGAATATGAAGCAGCATGTGAAGCGAATATGAACTAGTACAAATTTACCCCGCAGGGGCGCCTGCGCAAGTAGGCATTTGGTGTGTAGCGACACCACGGACCCGAGCTAACGGGGGAGTTTCGGCTCCCTCCCACGCCTAGCCGTGCGTGGCTTTGCCGTGTCCGGGGAAAAGGGGATCCTGGGGGTTGAGCCGACGCTGGGTGCTTGGACCTTTAAGGCCCCCCGGCAGAGGCAACACACCCCTTTGGCCCCGGCTTCACGTAGACGGCACCCCTGGGCTGACCCACCCAGGGGAAATCGGCAGTCGCCTTTTCCTATCTCTCTCTCCCTATATCTTCGTCTTTTGTTCTCACTTTACATCTTTCCTGTTCTCTCCTCTCTTCAATTTACTTCTATTTTTCCTGGCGGCAAGGGTTAACCTTGTGTGGCTATCCAAACTTGGGTAAACCATATTGGGTTATAGTAACTGCGTACTGCTGGCGTTGCGCAGACATGCCCATATGCTCTGCCACGTCCCCTCGTTGGACTCCGTGGTGGGTGGTAGGCGCCGTTACCGAAAAATACACATTTTCTCATGGGATCCCTGACCCCCTCTTTAACTGATCGTGCTTCGAAAAGGGTACGCACCGACGCAACTTCACTACTTTGGCCCAAAAACAGAGAAACTTTCCCAAAATACCATGTCCTCCACTGCGAACAATCATCTACAAAAGCTAGAGCAATCTCACCCTTTCTTGTGGCCAAGTGCTTGAGAGAGACCCTTGGAACTGGTTATAAGGCCACGAAGATGGCAAGTGGAGATCTGCTTCTCGAATTGAAAGACAAGGAACAGCACAATAAACTCTCGCACCTTGTAGCCTTTGGTAACATCCCCGTCTCTGTGAGCGCACATCGTACCATGAATACAGTGAAGGGCGTGGTATCGGACGAAGATTTGATGACACTGAGTGACGAAGAGCTTCTTGATGGATGGAAGGACCAAGGTGTAATACATGTCCAGCGCATCAAAATCAGACGTAATAACAATGAAATAGCAACAAAGCACCTAATACTCACCTTTAACTCAACCACTTTACCTGAGTCCCTCGAAACTGGTTATATAAAACTCCATGTCCGACCCTTCATTCCAAACCCGAGGCGTTGTTTCAAATGCCAGCGATTTGGTCATGCATCCCAGAGCTGCCGAGGGCAGCTGATCTGTGCGAAGTGGGGCACAACCGGCCACAGTGCTGATGAATGTAGACATGATGAGGTCCTCTGTGCTAACTGCGAAGGTAGTCACCCCGCATACTCCAGAGCTTGCCCAGCCTGGAAAAAATAAAAAGAAATAATAGCTATAAAAGTAAAAGAAAATATCACATTCAGGGAAGCAAGACAACGGATGTCGTTAACATTGGCACTAAAAACACCTTTCGCCGAAGTGGTGCAAAGAGGGGCGGCACCACAAAGGCCCTTGGCAGTTGCCCGGACCACGCCTAGCGTGCCGAGGCCAACGCCACAAGCCCCTACGGCGGGAGCAGCCAGCGCTGCCCTGCCCACACTCAGCCTGTCCACACCAGTGACCTCTACAAGCTCTGGCAGCAGCCAGGGCAATCACGAGGCCAAGGGGGCTTTATCGACCCCCAGCTCGGTGGGGACAAAGACTTCGTCGATCGAGGCGAAGTCTAAGCGACGCACAGATCGCTCTTTAGAGCGAGTGTCCAGTGCCTCGCAAGAGGCTATGGACACCAGTTCAAGCCAAATAGCGCAGGAAGCGCCGAAGGAGTGGCGAGCTTCGCTCGACCGCCCCAGAAAGGACAGAACTCAGATTACAGGGCCTGACAAAGGCCCTGTAAAATGAGTTAATCCCCGTCTTCTTTGCACACAGCACTTTTTCCCTTTTTTTCCACAATGGACAAAATAATACAGTGGAACGTAAGGGGAATGCTTAGAAATTTGGATGACGTCCAAGAGCTTCTGTGTAAGTTTAACGCGAAAGTGCTATGTGTGCAAGAAACGCACTTAACTCTTAAGCACAAGGACTTTCTACGACAATATATTATTTTCCGAAAAGACCGGGAGGATCCTGCCGTACCATCTGGCGGTGTAGCCATTATAGTCGATCATAGTGTAGCATGCCAGCTTTTGAAGCTCCAAACGGCCCTGGAGGCAGTGTCCATTCGAGCTGTACTCTTTAACAAACTCATTACCATATGTTCTGTGTACATACCACCGCATCAACAGCTACACAGACGTGATCTGGAATCATTAATAGATGAACTCCCTGAGCCATTTCTGGTTCTAGGTGATTTTAATGCACACAATGTCCTGTGGGGCGATGCTCACTGTGATGCGCGAGGACGTCTCATTGAGCAGCTCCTTTTATCTTCTAGTTTATGTCTTTAATATATGAAGGAGCTTACATATTTTAGCCTTGCAAACAACACATACTCTTCCATAGATCTTAGCACTTCATCACAATCCCTTTTACCTGTTTTTAAGTGGAACGTTCTTAAAAACCCTTATTGGAGTGATCACTTCCCAATCATCCTGAGTGCGCCGAACAAAGATCAACTACCCCCGCAGGTTCCCCGATGGAAGATTGACTCAGCTGATTGGGAAGGGTATAGAACTCTTACACACATGACATAGACTGAGCTGTCTGCCCTGACCATAGATGACGCTGTCACGTATTTTACAGCTTTTATACTTGATGCCGCATCTAAATGTATTGCCAAAACGAGTGGCATGTGTTCTAAACGGCGAGTCCCATGGTGGAACGACGCACGCAGAAAAGCACGGACCACTAAGAACAAAGCATGGGCGTTGCTTCGCGATTCCCCTACAGCAGAAAACCTGGAAAATTTCAAGCGGGTCAAATCGCTGGCAAGGAGAACGCGTCGACAAGCTAGACGAGAGAGCTGGACGAAGTTTATATCGAGTATCAACTCGTACACAGACGAGGGAAAAGTGTGGAATAAGATAAAGAAAATCAAGGGCCAACAAACGTATTCTCTTCCATTAGTTAATAGCCTCGGGGAAAGCTTGGAGGATCAAGCCAACTTTCTTGGCAGACATTTGGAACACATATCGAGCTCCTCACACTACTCGGAATCCTTCCAGAATTACAAGGCACGAACAGAAAAACAAAAGTTAGAAAGAAAATCCGTAAGAAATGAGGCATACAATGCACCATTCTGCTTAGCAGAACTGCGAACAGCACTCAGCTGCTGTAATACATCTACCCCAGGTTCTGGCAACGTAACGTACGCGATGCTGAAGGAACTACCCTCCGAAACTAAAGAAACCCTCCTCTCTCTGTATAATCGCATATGGTTTTCGGGTGTGATCCCCTCCTCCTGGAAGGAGGCTGTTATAATTCTAATTTTGAAGCAGGGAAAAGATCCTTCTACTGTATCAAGTTACAGACCTATAGCGTTAACAAGCTGCCTCTGCAAGCTATTTGAAAAAATGATTAATTGCCGCTTACTCCACTACTAAGAAACAAACAAATTGCTCGACCCATACCAATGTGGGTTTCGAGAGGGTAGATCCACCACCGACCATCTGGTGCGTATCGAGGCACAGATCCGAGACGCTTTCGCCCACAAACAATACTTCCTCTCTGTGTTTCTCGATATCGAGAAGGCCTACGATACAACATGGCGTTTCGGCATATTAAGAGACTTGTCTCACCTGGGTGTGCGCGGTAGAATGCTTTCCATAATCGAGAGTTACTTGTCCAATCAGAAATTCCGTGTCCGTCTGGGCAGTATTCTCTCCCAAACATTTGTGCAAGAAACGGGAGTACCACAAGGTGGTGTACTTAGTTGTACACTTTTTATTATCAAAATGAATTCCTTGCACCTGTCCATCCCCCGCAACATGTTCTATTGCACATATGTCGATGACGTCCAGCTTGGCTTTAAGTCATGCAACCTAGCAATGTGTGAGCGGCAGGTTCAGTTAGGTTTAAACAAGGTGTCCAAATGGGCAGAGGAAAACGGATTCCGGCTGAACCCAGAAAAAAGTACCTGTGTCTTGTTCTCCCGAAAGAGAGGGGTGCACTCAGAACCTGACATTGAATTGAACGGTCAACGTCTGTCTGTCAATGCGAAGCATAAATTCTTAGGCTTAATCTTGGACAACAAGTTGACCTTCGTACCGCACATCAAGTATTTAAAAACAAAATGTTTAAAAGCCATGAATGTTATAAAAGTGTTGTCACGTACTACGTGGGGTAGTGACAGGCAATGTCTCATGAACCTGTATAGAAGCCTCATTCGCACCCGCTTAGATTACGGGGCCATTGTTTATCACTCTGCGACTCAAAGTGCGTTGAAGATGCTGGACCCCGTGCACCGTTTGGGCATCCGGCATTCTACGGGTGCTTTTCGCACCAGCCCCGTAGAAAGCCTTTACGTTGAGTCAAATTAGTGGTCGCTTCATCTGCAGAGAACTTACATGTCCTTTGTTTATTTTCTTAAGGTGAAAGCAGACGAGAAGCACCCCTCATACTCTACTATTGCTGACTTGTCGAGCTCCATTCTGTTTCAAAACAGGCCTTCGATGGGGCAGCCCTTCTCAGTTCGCCTGAAGGGTCTAGCTGAGGACACTGGAGTGTCACTTGAACACAGTTTAATGGCTCCTGTAGCATACCCGCCACCGTGGCAGTGGCAGACTATAGATTGCGATGTGTCGTTCCTAGAAGTTACTAAACATGCGCCTATTGCCCATATTCGAACATACTTCCTGGAACTTCAACACAAATACACACTTCCTGAGTTCTTTACAGGTGCCTCTAAGTCCAACTCCTCTGTGTCCTACGCTGTTGTTGGCCCTTCCTTTTCGGATGCTGGCCCTCTACATCCAGGCACAAGTATTTTCACAGCGGAAGCCTACGCGATACTTGTGGCAGCCAAGCACATCAAACAATTACAAATACAAAAAGCAGTAATTTATACAGACTCCCTCAGTGTGGTAACGGCTCTGCACAGTCTTAAAAAACAAAAAACCCGGTCCTTGTCTCACTTTACTGCAGTTTGTGCACACTCTACACACTCAAACAACATGTTGTAGTGTGCTGGATGCCAGGGCACCGTGAGATCCAAGGCGACGTGAGGGCGGATCAGCTCGCTGCATCCGCCCATGAGAGCTCCGCCATTACATCCATATCAATCCCTGCCCTTGATCTTAAGCCGTCTCTCAAACGAAACCTCAGGGACTACTGGCAGAGCAAGTGGGATACACACACAGAAAACAAACTACACGTTATCAAGCCACACCTTGGCCATTGGCCACCAGTATCAAAATCGCGTCTAACAGAGGTAACACTAACAAGACTCAGGATAGGACACACTTACGCGACACACACATATCTTTTGTCTAGTGACAATCCACCATTGTGTGACAGATGTGGTGAAGCATTAACAGTCGTTCACATTTTAATTCAGTGCAAACAATTGGACACTGTAAGAAAACGACACTTTCCATTACCCTACCGACAACATATACCTTTACACCCTGCAATGTTCGTCGCTAGGGAACCACTTTTTAGTCACAAATCATTGTTAGCGTTTTTTAAAGAAATTCATAGTTTTAATATCATATACCCCGGCATTCCGTAGCACAACCTCTCTAAAGAGGTTTTTGCTGCGGTGGCTACAAAGAAAGCACTTGCCTCACGGCCATTGGATGCAAGGGTATGAACGAGTGAGGCAATTGTGCTAATTCCATACATTTCCACCATAGTCTTTTATTATCACCAACTTTTGTCATCTATTCACACCACACACACCTTTCACGGCATGGTCATGATTTTATTACTTGTATGTTTTTACCCGCCTTACCGCGAGGAATTTTATGGCCCTTATACAGCCGCTAATCACAATCATTGTCCACATTCCTTGTCCCATGAACTGGCGCTCTTTGGCCATCGAATGGCCCTTGCGCCAAAAAACACCATATATCATCATCGAACTAGTACAAATTTATTACTGATATTTATTCTTTTCGTTGTTTAATAAGATTACTGGATTTTCTTAAGATACATGACGTATCCTCACAATGACCAATTTGCCCATCGTTATCATCATCTGCCTGACTACGTCCATTACTGTTCGAAGGCCTTTCCCGTGATGCGCCTATCAACCCGGTCTTGTGCTTTCTTCTGCCACGTTATACCTGCGAACTTTTTTATCCTATCGGCTCGCCTAACTTTCTGTCTGCGCTTCGTGTGTTTGCTGTCTCTGGGAACCCAGGCAGTTACCATTAATGACCAGAGGTTATACTGCCTACGTGCTACGCGCCCAGTCCATGTCTATTTATTCTTCTTGATTTCAACTATGGCTCTTGACCACAGCATGCCATCGACACAGGTTTTTCTCATCCGGTTCGGCTAAAGCCTTACAAGATGTTGTCATCCGAGCGGAAAGTTACAGCTGAAAAAATTCAGGACATGTTGAAGAAGGGCGTTATTGAAGAGTCGTGTAGCCCGTGGGCAGCACCTGTGATTTTGGTTCGCAAAAAAGACGGTTCCTGGAGGTTTTGCGTTGATTATAGACCATTGAATG
The DNA here is from genome assembly GCF_043290135.1 of Rhipicephalus microplus. Classification (NCBI taxonomy): domain Eukaryota; kingdom Metazoa; phylum Arthropoda; class Arachnida; order Ixodida; family Ixodidae; genus Rhipicephalus; species Rhipicephalus microplus. The sequence goes on from NW_027464588.1 coordinate 17,198,802, forward strand.
ACTTGGCTAAAAAGGATGTATATCCGCTGCCTCGAATCAAAGACGTCATTGACTGTCTAAATTCTGCTTCATACTTTTCTTCACTCAATCTACGATCAGGATATTGGCAGATCCACATAAACCCTGTTGACAAAGACAAAATGGCATTTGTAACACCGGATGCACTATATCAGTTCAATGTGATGACATTTGGGCTATGCAATGACCCCGCAACTTTTGAAAGATTCATGGACTTGATTCTTCGCGGACTAAAATGGGAGATCTGTTTGTGCTATCTGGTTGACGTCATTTTTGGCCGCACATTCGAAGAACATAACGTTCGTTTGAGCCTCGTTCTGGACTGTGTGGGAAAGGTAGGCTTGGTCTTGAACTCCAAGAAGTGTCGGTTTGGTGAACGGCAGGCCTTTATCCTTGGCCATTTGGTAGACAAAGATGGGGTCAGGCCTGACCCTCAGAAAATTGAAGCGGTCAGTGCCTTTAAGCCACCTAACTCTGTAGAAGAACTTCGCAGATTTCTCGGCTTATGTTTTTATTTTCGACGCTTTGTGACTAAATTCGCGGACATCGTGTACCAATTGACCAGCCTCTTGCGAAAAGACAGTGCATTCGAGTGGACATCTGAATGTTACACTGCGTTCTGTCAACTCAAATTCCTGCTGACATCAGAGCCGATTCTCCGTCATTTTGACCCATCTGCTTCTACGGAAGTACACAGCGACACAAGCGGTATTGGCATCGGAGGCGTTCTTGTTCAGCGTCGTGATGACAGAGAGCATGTCGTTGCCTATACAAGTCGTTCCCTCAGCAAAGCTGAAAATATTACACTGTGGCCGAACAAGAATGCTTGGCAGCCGTATTTGCTATTCAGAAGTTTCGTTGTTACCTGTATGGGCGTCCTTTCACGATTGTAACAGACCATCATTCCCTATGCTGGCTCGTTACTCTTTGAGACCCTTCTGAACGCCTTGCACGCTGGGCTCGACGCCTTCAGGAATTTGACTTTAATGTTGCATACAAAAGTGGACGGCGTCATACCGACCCCGGTTGTTTTTTTCGCCTTCCATTGTCTACGACTGACGACAATACACACACGATCGACGTTTGCTTTACAACTGTTTCACGCGCACTTCTTGATGTCACCATGTTCAAGCGGGAGCAGCGCAATGACTTGACTTTAGACACTTAAATTTATTCGCTACTGTCAGAAGCCCCAAGTGCAGTGGTCGCTTTTGTCTTCGCGATGGACTATTGTACAAGATGAATTTCTCGGCAAATGATGCGCGGCATTTGCTAGTGGTTCCCCAAAGCTTGCGGTATGATGTCCTCTATTTCATGAATGATGACCCGACGTCTGGCTATTTTGGATTCATCCGCACTTTGCATCCAACTGAAGAGCGCTTCTACTGGCCTAAATTGCAACTATGTACAAAGCAATACGTCTCCAGTTTCAACAAATGCCAGTGCCACAAACGCCCTACAAGCAGTCCGCATGGCCCGGCTCATACCGTATAAATATCCTTAACCACGGGTAGTTCCCTGACCCACTTGGCTCTGTTCGTTTTTTTTTGAGGTTACCCCAATCATTTTTCTTTCAGTCGCTCATTACGTCGTCTTCAATTTAGGCTGAGCCCTCTTCGTAAGCCTCCAGATTTCGGCTCTGTAGGTATCAGCAAGGTGCAGCTATTATATATCTTCCTTTTGAGGGTGAGTAGCAGACTACTATTCATGATTTGAGAATGTTGACTGATTGTGATCCAACCCATCTTTATTCATTATTTATAAAATGAATTTTATATACAACAATAAAGTGATTTCAAGTGAATATGAAAATACTTATATTGTTCAAGAATACTCGAAAGTTTTAACTCGAGCTCATATGTTTAATTGTTCCTATTGTTTGTTAGATTCATGTAAGCTATACTGTAATTGAACCAACCGAGTGTTAATGATTATGTGCCACTTACAGGGCCTGAATAGAGAAAGTGTTTTCCTTGTGTTAACAACCTTTGCGTTTGACTTGATCTTTGGACCACTGATAGCAGCGTTCGTTAGTTCACTAATAGGACTACCCTTAAATTGCCCGTGCTTTCGTGATGAGTGTCAGGGAGCCGATAAATCAGCCCTTAGATCATGCTGCGCGATTGATAAATTAACGGGGTCATGACAGATGGCTACATTTGAACTAACGTGCTACTGTAATTTGATCACTGCCCAAGAGCGTTGATCTGTAGTGGATTACACATCCAAAAATCATCACCCAAACAATCAGTACCAGCGAAGCAGAAACATGTGGCCACAGTCTGTTGCATACATCGCAGCCGAAGCCGAAGGGCCACTCGAGAAACTCCTGCCGAAAACGGAAGTCGGCCCCAGCAAATGCATTTCCGCCATTCTCTTGTTGACGCTGCTGTGTCTGCAACGCCACTGCCACGGCTTGCCGTTGTCGCTTTTGTTCTGCTCGGAAGGGTGCCGGATTCTTTTAGCACAGATTCTGCTTCTGCTGTGCCACCGGGGCCTGTTCTTATGCCGGGACTGCGGCATTGGTCCGGCGAACGAGAATTCCCCAAGGGAGGAGCTGTAAGCACTGTCCCCATGGAAATGTATCTGCTGTTCGGGCGTTTGTACGATCCGTGCCCTCCACATGTTTTAGTTGTAACTTCATCCTTCCCTAGACACCAAACTCTCCACGTGCCCTTCGTGTTTGTTTCACGTTACGCGATGTTTCTTTCAGCCCTTCTTTGAGTGTTGGCTTGTTTAACAGCTTTTTGGTGGGAACGTGATCAGCAGATGTGTGGACAGAGCTGGCCTTATTTACCCCCTTCTCTATCATCTCTCTTTTTCTTTTTTCTTACATTTCTATCGCTTCTACTTCTGATCCCCGTGCAGCAATGTTGAGGTGACCTCCACTACGTGATGATGGCACACCTCATTTTGATTTTTCTCTTTTTCCGAGCCACTATATTGAAACTGCATCGCGCGATTTCAGCGGTACGAATGTGAAGGATTGAACGACGTCGCTGATGGTGCTCCCAATGGGGTGCGGTTTTAGGTGTGACGTTGAGAATGACGCAACTGATGGAACAGCCGATAGAGACGTCTAGCGTTTTTAGTTTTCAACGGTCTGTCATTTGGCCTAGTCGTATACAGACAGCTTTCGCTGTAAAAAATTGGCTTGCCTCGGTTTTGCGAATCAGTACTTACCCGGAAGCAATATTTTATCGCTATTGAAGCCATATTTCTGTTCCATAAAGACTATTTTTATGTCTAGTGGGACTGAGGGTCATCGTCGGATCCAAATAAAGGTATTGCCTGCCCTGCGGCCTGTCTAGTGTTAATTTGGTTCTAAATAATTTTTTTCGCTTTTTCTCTTTTCCACTTTGTTTCTGTATATTAAAATTACTGCAGAGGAGCGGATGAGAAGGGAATAGTAAGACGACTACGCGTCGAAAATGACAGTTTAAGGCAAACATGATGGTTTCGTTTCTTAGCGCTTATGGTAATATGAATAAATATGAACCGAAACACTTGAGTGCAAACTCACCAGCGCAAACGCAAAATATACTGCTTGAACTTAAAAGAAATAAATATGGAGCCAGTGACAATCAATTTTACCTAAATATGAAAAGTCGGCATGTGTTTGAATTGTGTCGTGAGACGATCCTCCATCGCCCGAAAACAATGACGTGCAGCTCTATGCAAAGCACAAAGCAAACACGTTTTCGGGATATTCAGTATATTATTAGGAACATACCTCACCTTTTTCGGAAAATAGCATTGATTTAACATGCTTCTACTTGTAATGAATCCTGGCTTTCCTTTCACTGCGATATTAGAAAGGAAGAAAAAGATGGCTTAATTAAAGATACGAATTCTCGTAAATTTGTGTTATGTTCGCTCACTCGGTTGTGCAAATTTTTTATTTATTGGAAACAAAGACACTTGGATAATCACAACAACGAGACTACAGTATAAATCTGCTGCATATAGTTGTGGTAAAAACATACTTAAACTTAATGAAAAACCAACCTTCGCATAGTAAGACCAAAAGAACGTAGACGGCCACATTCCTCTACGATTTTTACAGCGAAAACGGTTATGAGATGAGAACACGCGCCACACGTGGCACCCTGTAGCTGTTCGCTGCCGCCGCCGCCACCGGTGTCCGTAACCAGTAACCAGATGAAGAGAGCACGGCCTAAATCCCGTGTTTTCATCAGTCTTGGTAAATCATTAATTTACTGACGTTTAGTCCCAATATTTCCTGTCATGGACCATATGGCACTTTCGCAACATTAGGCGGTGAATCACATGTGCTTTATATATCATACACGTCCACATGCAACGCTGCATGTGGCTTGAATGAAGCCTCTGGCTCTCTTGTACACGTCGGTACAGCAATCAGAGTGACCAACATCCATCTAACTATAGTAAAGAAAAGCCATGTAAACTATGTTCGAGGTACATTCTACAAACGTTCTTGTTGCGTTTGCTGGTGTAGTCCGTAAGCGTTCCGTAAATCGCCCAGTTCATCGACTGTTCTTCTTCTTTGATGATTACGCTTTCTCATGATTACGCTTAGTGAAAAAGGTGTTTCCCTGTTAAACTTCTCTACTTCGCTGGTAATTCTGCTGTGTAATACCATGTGGAGGCTGCTCACAATAAATTGATCAGTTGTGCAAGTTGTGCCGTTCTTTACACTCTCGCTTACATTCTCGCTCTTCAGAAATTATGATGCTGAAATGTTGTGGACAGGCGTGAAAAAAAAAGTATGCTTACAAAGTTATTGCATAATCTGGTTGGACTGATACAAATCTGTAGCAAGCTGTTACATAATTGTGAAAACATAAACGCGCCTTCACTCGGCTCTTTCGTGGTCTCGAATACCCCAAATATGATTCATAAGGATGAAGGCAATTCATTTTCCGTAAAAACAATGCATTGATCACGTACGTTACCCTGAGCTCATTGACCATCAAGTGACTCCCCAAAAGATAGTTTAAAAAATTGTTTAATATTCACATCCGAGCCCAATGGGCATCTAGCGATGCCCATTGGGCTCGGATGTGAATATATTTTGAACGGAGAAGGATGTTTTTTTATCACAATGGTAAAGATAACAAGACTTAAATTTCGTGAACCACCGTTAAGATTGGAATATCATTTCCAATCTGACGTAAAGTTTTTCAGCTTACAACGCATAGAAAAAGATAATTAACGAAAGCAAGAAATGATGGTGCAGTGGAAAAAAAATACTCGTTTTAATGCCACTCACAGTTCGTTATGTCATCTGGGAGAACATGGTAGTGCGGAGCACCGCGACTTCAAAGCAACTTGTATAGCTATAACTACTGCCAGCGAAGTTTATTCGTTGGTCTTCGTCATCACATCAATGTCCCGATCCAGCTATGATGACCGGGGTGTTATTAAACAAAATATGGTCGAAGATTGAAATGGCAGCTTTCTTGATTTCAAGATGGTCTTTCTTGGGGTACTTCGACGAAAATTTTTTTTGGTCTGCCTGTCTCTCTGTGTGTCTGTCATTTTGTTTCTGTCTGTCAATTGATTCAGCCATCTAAGCAAAAGTTTGATCCCTTGCTGAACGTCCACCTATCTTAATCTCCTAGCTACGTTCATAATTGTGAACACTGTACATCAAAACATTGGCCTCATGTCGGCACGTTTCACTGCAAATGTCATCGAATGACTATAGTCTTCCATCTGTAGAGAGCGAATAAAATATTTATTTCATGTTCTTCGCGAGAAAATTGGTGAATGTATTCTGGAAGCGCTGCGTTAAAGTGCGTTGATGCGCGCAGCGGGTAGGTGCCAACATCGCATGGTCTTAGCAAAGCACAGTAAACACTCACCTTTTCGTACATAGCGTTGCATTGTCGTCTTGGCGTAATCAATGCTGCGTTCCTTAAAATTATTTGCGTAATAATTTCATAGTATAGAGAAACCCGCCACACTATATGTGCATGCTGATTTTTTGCCTCAGATCCCCGCAACATTTGTTTTTATTCGACACTACGCACAAGCATGAACGCAGAAACCAGAGCAACAGGGGTGGGCTCTGTAGGTGTGGTTACATTTTGGAAATAATGAATGGGCTTTTAGTGGGATGGCTCAGTGCTCTACCATAGTTGAGTACAAAGTATTCGAAATCGTTAAACATTTTTTTTGTACACAGTACGAAGTACTCAAAATTGTTAAACATTTTTTAAACAAACAGCCTGACCAAAATTTTGTGCCAAAGAATCCCAAAAAAGACTATATCGTTTTTATAAACAAATGTTACGCATATTTGGGTGCAACATCAATACAGAAACATTAGGTGTTGTGTTACTTTATTAGATGCGAAACAGCACTTTGACTAGTCTGGTCGACGGCGTGCACACCACTGCTGCTTCGCATCTTATCATGGTTCCGTTCAGGGAGATGGTTCCTAATTTGTTTAAGCTGCATAAATGCGCCATTCTAAACCACACAGTGTTTGTTACGCGTCGCTGGAAATGTGACGCTCTGACCAAAAACAAAAACAGGTGTTTCCTATGCTCGGCTAAAACGACATGCAGCTGGCACCTATCAGTGGGTTTGCGTCCTAGAAGAACACTATTTCTTCAAATTAGAGCTAGATTTCATGCATATTTTAGGCAGCGCCTACACTGCGATTTGCACATGCGGAACTTGAAATAAACTCATTGATTTTTTCTCCAGACAAAAAACTACCATCTTTACGCGACCGTTTCCTTGGCAGCAGCCATATACGCCGCCATTTTTTATGCGTAAATGAGCAATATCTTGGGATCTCTTGGTGCGCCTAAAAAAAGATGAAGTCTATGTTTTACTCATCCTTGATGGTCGGCAGCAGGGCATCAAGCGTTACGCAGTTCAATTAACGTAAGCTAGCTTAACGGCATCACACGTCTTGTGTTCTGCACTGCCGTATTGTAAGTGAATGTTATGTACGAAATCATGAAATACGCATCATGTCTTGTGCTCTACTTCGACTTAAACAGCAAGGCGTCTCTTTCGATATTGAACACTCCTCTGTACAGCCAGTGCTCCACGCTGTGCAGGGGGAACAAGCGTGCGTGTGCAGGGACAGCAGTTGGTGGCGCCTTCGCCACGTCATCTGCTAAAGCGTGGCGGCTCCGCCGAATAGCACCTGCTTTCTGGTAAACCTAACTTCACTCTTGGTAAGTGAATACAAATCGAAAGTCAGGCTCAAGATGTTCAGCGCAAAAAAAAGACACGAAAAAAGAAAGTACACGACACAAATGCTGTCTAAGAACTAAAGGTCTAATAAAAAACGTGTCATATATAAACATAAAGAAATAGTAATATAATAGTGATAACAATAATGCCATATTAATATGTGTCGTGTAACGTTACAGACCTATGATATGATTACGAAAACTCTGTAGTAGAGGGCTCCGAAAATTTCGGCTATCTGATGGTCTTTAACATGCACTGACGTCGTCATTACTACGGTAGCTTTTAGTGCAAACAAAGCACGAGAGACTGACCAACGCAAACTTTTCGACTACATCAATCTCGCATGGGCACTGGCATCACGCCTGATAGCTGCCATTTAAAATGCGGACAGCCATTCGGGACGGCTTTCAGCTCTCCTATAGTAGAGTACTAAGTACTCTAAATCTTAAAGAAATTCTTCTAAACACATGGGCAATTTGTGCACACCGGGCCTCATCAAATGGGACGCCCACGGAACGGCCTGAAACCCTCCTATCGTAGGGTACCTATTACTCTGAACTGTTACCCACTTTTCGTAAACACATGTTGCCTCGCCATCTTTGCTAGCGTATCAGAACGTCCATGGGCTGGTGGACGCCGGTAATGGCAAGCCAGCCCCCGAAGAAAGCTAGCCTTCGACGTGGTCGTCCCTGAGGGCACTAGTTTTGTAGGTAGTAATAATAGTAGGTATAGAAGAGGTCTTCTGTGTACAGCACATTGGAGGCCAGAACTCCCAAGTAACCGTAAACAGTGCAGTCGCACTGGTTCAAATCGTCGACTTATCCCATCTCAACATGAGAGAAGAGCGCGTCGCTGTCGCGCCTCTGGGACCCAAGTCAATCAATCACCGTTCTGTTCCTGCCGTGCAGCGTCCCCAGCGAGGTGATCGCGCAAGCATTGTCTCCCTGCGGGAAGGTGCTGCACATCAGCAGATGACTCATGGGGTCACACCCAGCCGTTACTACTGGGACGCGACACGACCGGATGTAAACGAAGACATCGTCACCTGTGCCCAAACTACCTCAAGGTAGCGGGCCATCGAGTGACCTGTGATTATAAAGGGATCCAGCGAGTGACCGTTGATGTGGAGACTGTAAACACTTCTACATGAACTGCTCAGTTCAGTTTTGTGTAAGGTGCGGCGTTTATGGCGATGACGGGAAGGGCTGCTCGCTGCCGTGTCGCCGTTGTGGTGACCCGCATGCCACCGTAGCCGGCAACATCAGGCCGTCGTATTCTGAGGCAGCCTCCAAGTATTACCCACCAGTTCAACCAGTAACGCAATCCAAGAACAGGGACGTCGTATCATTGACGCCAGGCCCGAATATTTGCCAGGACGAAGTTGGGCAGATTGCGGCACCACATCAGACGCCACACCAAACACCCGCAGTGTCTCCAGTCAGTCCAGACGAGGCAGCCTCTCAAGCTGCAGATGATCCATCCAGTGGCCCGCGATCAATGGTGATTCCCCCAGAACCACAAGTCAAGCTCTCGCCAAAAGAGGTACCTCTCGGCGAACGTGTCACAGATGGTGACGCGATATCTGATGATCACCCCATGGCGGCCCATTCTTCTCTTAGTACTCCTATCACTGAAGACACTTTGTCCCAAGGGGGCGAGGTTTCCATAATCGAGGACTCAAACAGCACTATGAGTGACGCGACGACGAGACGACGAGATTACTACAAGCGACACCAGCCGGGACCGTCTCGACGCGTTTGTACTAAGTCCGCTCAAGAGCCTCGGCACCAAGCGCCACCGAATATCGAGCAGTGACTCGGAGGCCCCAAGCAGAGACAGAAGTCCGCTGTGGATTTTGACGCAGCCCCGGAAGCCCTGTGCTTCCAGAGGGTCGCCTAGTCATAAGAAGTGAATGAGCCGCCTGCGGGGCACCTGCTACCGCGTGTGTCAGAACTGTGCCCCGTCAAGTATCCAGGTTCGTCTATAGTGTTTATGCTGGCTACCTCATCGAATATTATTATTTTTATACGAAAAAGGTTTTCGCAGTTCGATAAAGCAGGCCGAGGTGATTAGTGCTTTTAAACAAAAGTTTAACTCAGACTGCTATTACTCTGAACTCGTTTTACGGGAGCAGGCATCATTATATTTATTCAGGCTTTATTGAGAGGTCCCCATGTTTTCATAATGGCTTCGGTGGAATTCTAGCTCTGGATTGTACCTACTTTTCTTGTCGAAAGATGATACTCAGTGTCTTTACGCCTGCACAAGCTGGATGAGTGAGTGAGTAAAAACTTTATTGAACATGTCCGGCGTCATTGAGAGGGGTGGGGCTACAAGCACCCCGGCCTAGGTGACGGCCTCGAGTCCTTGGACCTGGGCGGCATCCTGGGCTTGCCGGAAGGCCCACAGTTGATCGGCAAGGTCGTGGCTGAGCAGAGCCGCCTCCCATTGCGCCTCGCGGTTCGAGACTGCCATGTCTACCGGGTTCGTAGGGGACTGCTGCGCGTTACCGGTACACTTCCACAGCATGTGCTGCAGCGTCGCTCTGGCTCCGCACGCCTTACACGCGTCGGACGTATAAATGCCTGGGTACCAGAGGCGAAGGATCACCGGATTGGGGTACGTGTGTGTCTGTAGTTGTCTCCAAGCAACCTGCTGTTTCTTGTTTAGTTTGGCGTGGGGTGGTAGATATTTGCATCTGTTCAGTCTGTAGTAATGCGCGATGTCTCTGAAAGTGGTCATGCGATCCCCCCACGTCCATTCCCGCATCACTGTCGAAGTGTGCGAGACATCAGGACTGTCGGCAGGCGTCGAAGCTCGGCGTGTAAATCCTCGAGCCGCGGCGTGGGCAGTCGCGTTGCCCGCAAGCGGAGGGTCTGTGTGGGCGGAGTCCATACGAGGAAACTGTCGTTTTTGCGGCAGATGTTGCGTTCGTGAATTTCGAGAATGGATGGTCTAATATTTTTTTTCAAAATTCGGATGTTTTTTTTTCTAGACGGTCATCACATAATTTTTTGGAGACTTTAACGTGTGTTGAATACAGGAAACGTTTTGCATGGTCCCGACAAGGGTCGGTCTGCTTGGAATTCATGTGAGATGTGACGCCTTACCCAGCATTTTACAGCGAAAGCTGATCTTATACAGCGAAAGCTGTTATAAGATCACTTTTCGGGTCATGCGCAGCTGTCCGCCGCCAGCGCCACCGGTGCCTGTAACTACATTACGCAAAATTGAAAAAAACAAATTGCACCAATGACACTATAGGGCTCAAACCCGGGTCCGCAGGGTGCCAGCCCGAAATTTTACCACTAAGTTACACTGGTGCTTGTGAGGTGCTGTCAAATTTGCCTTAGGCAGGATTGATTTAGGAAAAGCAATCGCAACTTATTCGGCGTTTTACAGCTGTGAAAGAACAACCAGTTAACGCACAATGTGAATAACGTAATGAGTGGGTCCTCTAATGCTTGGTGTATTCTACGTAGATATAGCAGGGCCTTCGCCCACGGGATTTTACACGGCCTGTGTAGTTCACCGGGAAAAGCATGTCAATGGGCTCCCGTTCTGAGCACAAAATCCAGAGCGCGCTGAGGAAGGCGCGATAGCGCTTGCTGTTGCGAACCCCAACTCGAAAGTTATCATCACAGACTCCCGGAAAGCATGTGCTTATTACTTGGTAGGAGAGATATCCTCCCCCCCCAGCCGAATTCTAAAACGGGCTCTCGCTTATCCAGCCCTGAAACACATCGTATGGGCTCCTGGTCATCAGGGCTTACTAGGTAATGAGGCCGCTGACGTAGCCGCCCGAGCGCTTACCCACCGGGCTCCTCACCTTGGCTCTGATGACTCGGAGGCCAATACACCGCTGCTGCGTTTCCAAGAAATTCTGACCTATTATCGCGACACTCACCACCTTTACCCGGCTCCTGCAAAGGGGCTGAGTAATGCGGAAGAGCGAACTCTAGGGCGCCTGCAGACAGGTACTCTACTCTGTCCTGCAATCCTAAAACATTTCGATGCGAACACAGATGGGCGGTGCCCACACTGGGGGGAGACGTGTGATATCTTCCACATGGTATCGGCATGTCCGAAAAATCCCCACCTACTCCCTTCCCCTACCCCTTTCCGAGAGGCATGGGAGACTGCCCTCCTCAACTGCTCATCACTAGAGTCTCAACGGGCTCTGGTGAGACGGGCGCGAGTAGGAGCCTCGTCATGCGGTGTCCCGGACTAAGGACGCCAACCATGTAGCGGGGTCATGCTTTGGCCCCGTACCTCTCTTTTTTATAATAAATGTTTTTCATCATCATCATCCAATGCTTCAACCTATTACAAAAGCGTGTTCTTGTTTCCCTACTAACTGTGGTGCATATCCACTTCAGCCATAATTCCTCATCGTTATTCAGCCACTGCATGGACAGTTGGGACAAAATTTCTAGCAATTGTTCAGGAGATACCATGTTTCTAAAAAGAATGACAAAAATAACATAGCGAATGCCGGCCTACTACTCAAAAATAATATTAAGGCTCTAGTGGGTACCAAGCAAGGGTTCTTGCAGTAGTTACCCAATGAGTGCTTTAAAAAGGCTCTGAAAGACCGCTTTTGTTGTTTTCGCTGTGACTGTGCTGCACCTACAGCGCAGACCTGGTAATTTTTATTGCTGCATGCGCACAATGTCATAAAGGGAATGCTTTCCTGTAAACATGGCATCGCAGACCGTCCTCCAGCAGACTCGACCAGGCTTATAATCCACATGCTCAGAGGCGTTTCTCTCCGACTTCCATGTTCCGCCCATCCCACCTTCGCTTGTGTACATCTCTGACCATCGTTCGATTCTCTTAGAACTCAAAATCCTATTTTATGTTGCGTAGAAACTATGGCGTCTCTATGTTCGCGTCCTCCAGAACGCATGCTCTCGGTCAAATTTGTCCCGTACATGGAGTTTAACACAATAATACAAAGAGGAGTATCTGGCACTAGCGTCCACGCAGGCTCCATCAGCGGCGAGCATATAGTTTCATATAATCATACCTAGAGAGAAGTCTGGCAATGCGATCGTGTACTTTATGGGAAGTACAGGCGTCGAATGAGATAATTTTAGCTAGCGAAATGTCTTCAAACTTTTTTTGACAATTTCAGTTTTGTTCTTCGCTCAACTCGGGTAGTGGGGTGAATAGACAAGCACTGAAACAGCGTCTTTGTTGTTCAAAAAGGCTGAAGACCACTAGGTCTCAAATTTTCTACGACGTTGGAGCCTCACGAGTCGTATATGACAGCTTAACCCCGGAAAGCCCGGACACAGAATCACATGAAGGAAAAATACGATAACTTGTTTATTGACTTCTTAGATCACTATGAACCAACTTATACAAAAATATTGCAGAAATACATAAGTATTGCACAACCGTAGTCCATATCATATTTGATACAGTGGGCTTCTTCCCTACGTAAGGCCAGTGGAGCAAAGCCGGAACTTATTGCCTATGGAAATGAAAAAAGCAGTTTCTTTCTTTGTTTAGGCAAAGTGTCACCTCGCATTTAGAACAAATAACAGAACTGAATGTGTTTTCTTTTGGAGAACATTGCTTGCATCGCAGCCTCTTGGTTGTTATGATGGGAAAGTGGCCAACATCATCTTCCCTTACATCATTTTGGGGCTGCTTCGGCGCTAGTTTCCTTTTCTTTGAGGCAGATGATGGGAGGCTAGGGCGCCGTCCTCTTCTAGTCTTTCCGCAGAGCGTCAAGTTTTCTGAGAGCTCTGCAATGAATAGTCTCAGCTTCATTGCCTTTCTTCCCAGCTGTCCACACTGACGCCTGTGGATATTCCACGCATTTACCGCACAGATATACAACGTGTGGTAGAAAATATACATGTACCAGCGCCTGAATCTAATGTTGTAGTTATAGAGGGCAACTTGATAATTGTGCTGGTCAATACCACCCATGAAACTGTTGTACACAGCAACGATAGCAGGTCGTGGTACATCAACATGTACTTTGGCCTTGCGGTCATACCGCTTGATTTTTTCGACAGGCTCCAATGACACAAAGTTCGACACCAATGTCACTGCCTTTCTATTGAACCAGCGCACAACAGAAATACCTGTGCCATTGTCAACACGGTGATCACAGGCACCTTGCCTAAGTGGCTTCAGGTTTTTTTCACTCAAGAGACAACAATATTTGAGCCGGTTTTGGCGCAGAGTACCGACATATTGAATCCCGCGACCAGAGAGCTCCACAACCAGCTCCAAAGAGCTGAAGAAATTATCCGCAGCTAACTTGAAGCCCTCATCAGAGGGCAGCTTGCTACACATATTCAGGACGGTATCGCCACCCAGTCCAAATGTATAGTTACCGTCACCCTTCCCTTGGTACACATCGAACTGATACAGGATACCTGTTGCTCCAGCGCGGCCCCACAGCTTGAAGCCCCATGGTACCGGTTTGTTCGGCATATATTGCTTTAGTGTACTTCTTCCCGTAAAGGGTACCATCATTTCGTCAACTGCATTATATTCCTCTTGCTCAATGTGCTCAAGGTTTCGTTGCAATGCCACAATCCAAGGTCGGAGCTTCCACACTTTGTCTTTTTTTTTCTTGCTCAGGCACTTGCATGTTATCAACAACATGTAGACACGCCATCAACTTCAGGAAGCGATTCCTTGGCATGGTATCTGCTATGGGCGAATGCCTGCTGCCTTGCTCCCAGTAGCATCTCACGTTTGGCATTTGGACGAGGCCCATTTTCAAGTACATGCCAATGTACTGCTCAACTTCGGGGACAATTGTGTTCACAGATTTGCCATACTTCTGTGTGCTGTAAAGGTTTGTTTGGTAGACCAGAATGGCCACCATGTCGTCTGTTAGAAGCCGCCTGAAAATCACGATCGGGCTTTCCAAGTCGTTTGGTTCGCTGAATGTCCCCGAAAACTCTGGATGGGCTATCTCGAGCAAGGCTTTCTCCCAGTTTCTTCCAGGAGGAGAAGAAGATGCGACAGCGGAAACGCCACAAAAGTCATCCGCCTCTTCATCTTCACTTGAGTGATCAGGGGCGCCGGGACTTGGTTCGGTCCATTCCTCTTCGTCATTTTCTGAAAGGTCGCTGAAGTCGCTCACATCGTCCCCTGGAGTGACACGTTCGAAGACATCCTTCATGGGACCACCTAAAACAAACAAAAACAAACTGTGATCAATGGTGAACGTACGCGGCTAAGCGCAGTTTGTGTCTTTGAGAATATCAGTGAATTGAGAACACAACTAATGTAACTGCGCGGTCAAATTGTATCACTTCGTCTTGTGCAGAGAAAAATATTACGTTCAAAATGCAAAGGAAGCGCGATATCGTGTCGTGATCAAGGCACACGAGTCACCAGGGCAAGAAACCCACGGCAAGAAAGAAGGCTTCACGAAAGCCCACTGTATCATATATGATACGAATAAATTCGCGTTAAACGAAGCGCCATCCACTCACAGCTGCGCATAGATGTAGCGTCTGTTGCCAGTGCAGGATATTGTCTCGAGTACGTGTTTTTTGCGAGCACGTCTAGCCTGAACACGTTTTAAATTGACTGCAAAACGATGACGACGCTAAGTAGACGCACCATCACGCTCCGCTGAATCGACTTCACAACAAAATCAGGGGTGCTTTGAGTGCAAACCACATAGACAGACGCACCCAGCGTCGCAGAAGACGAAATCATAAGTGTTTCTCACTAAATACTGTACTGTTATCCGTGCGTCCATCCATGCATCTGTCGGTGTGTCCGTTTGTCCATCTGTCCGTGCAGCCATCCATGCGTCCGTCAATGCATCTGTCTTTGTGTCCGTTCGTCCATCTAGTCAACACTTCAAGTACCCCCATCTCGCATCTTTTCATCATATATCACGCATATAGAAGCACTGCCATTCAGTGGACATCCCAAGGACTAAACAAGAAGTGGCACACGCACAGTTTCTTACGGCTTGGGCTTCGTGTCGACTTTTCACCATAAACCACCTCAAGTTCATGGTATATACTATTTCACTGTGTTCATGGCACTGCGGCCCAACGCTCGCTAAACTTTTCTAAAACGAAGGAGGTTACGCCCGGTGAGTATAACGTAGCAACCCTTGCTTGTCAGATAATGCTCAATGCGCATGCCAATGGCGGCTAATGGGGAATGAGCTACGGGAAAATTCGGCTTCTAGGCAACGCGCACGCTGTGAATATCTATTGTTCAACAACGCACAGGGGAAATCTCCCACCGGCACCACCTTGCAGGTCAAAGCGTAATGTATGTTACGCACCAATACGAGGGACGAACGGGTGCCGCTTTAAGGAGCTTCGCCCCTAAAATGTATATTAAGATATATTAGGATGTCGCGAAAACGAACAATGTACGAATAATGTAACACATGAATGTCTTCTGTGTATGTATGATTTTTTCAGAAATAAAATTCTCTGAAACATTTCTCTCCCATAGTTGAGTACGAAGTACTCAAAATCATTAAACATTTTTTTTTCTTAACACAATAAATCTTTATGCCAAGTCTGCAATGCAATGGCAGAGCAATTCATAGCCTGATGATTGAACTTGTTCAAGATTCACTTTTGCTGCCTAGACACAAAAACTGTTTGCAATAATGTTTACATTCAAATAAATGAAACAAGTTTCAATTATTGTATCTTTTTCTTTTACACTAGGAAAAGAAGCGTCGCAGATCACAAGAACGTAATCCACCCAAAGCGGATCCGAAGCCTGTACTTCCCATTGTTCCCATGGGGGTAAAAGTGCCACTGAAGGAGCCCGTGTTGACATTAGCGCCAGAATCATTTCAAGATGTTATTGTATCAAACTCTAAGGCGGCGCGAGTACCGCCATGGGAATTATGGGAACTACAAGCTTCGGATCCGCTTCTGATGGATTAATTTCTTCAGATTCGCAACGCTTCTTTTCCGAGTGTGAAACAAAGTATTATGAACTTATATTTATTTAAAACATCATTCAAATGTTAGTGCTGTTGCGACTCCGGGTCCCGTAGGTCTCAGTTTGGTAGCGGGCCCCCGTCCTAGGACCCATCGTCGAAAAAGTCAGATGAGGCGCCCGTAAGAATGACAGCAATTCATTTACATGAGTAGTAACTGAGAATCAAGTGATCAAGTGATCAAGTTGAAGTCAATAACTATAAAAGAGAAGTGTTGAACCGTAGAACCTACAATATACAAAAGTCTTCCACTAATATAACGCCATGTTGCCAACCCTGGGCGCATTGTTCATGGCTTCAACCAGTACAGCGCTCGATGGTCTAGGTGCTCCACTCATGAAGGCGCGGAAAAACAACACACATAGCACGTGGAGAAAGCACAGTCCACACGGTGCCCAAATATGGTCAGAAACGCACTGCACCGACGTTTCTCACACGTCTCCAAGATTTAGTGCACGTCCGATGATCGTAGATGACCTTGGTTTCCAGATCTCTTCCGGCAGTTCGGTGAGGTTCGAAAAACCGGCTGCCGGTACACGTGCCGAATTTTCCCGAGTGCGTTCGGGTAGGACAATGTAGTGGCCTGACAGCTTCTCCTCAAAACATTCCTCTCCGTTCAGCCGATCCTATGGAGAGAGAGGGAAGGAGGAGCGGTCGACTAATTTTTCGTCGTCAAGGTGCTGAGGCGGGCTCCCGCAATGCTGCAGCAGATAGTGCTTTTTTTTTTCTTTCGTTCAACCACACATTCCCTCCTTCGTTGTTTGCTGGAAGGTGCAGCTTAGCTGCGAATTTCCGGGACTTACCTTCGCATCGCGAGGTGCAGCCACAACCTGTCAGGGTTTTCGCTTTCACCACAAACTGCAAACACCACGCTGGTTCCGGTCCTTCCAGATCCAGGGTGACCTTGAAAATGGCCCAGCTGCCTTTTTTATTGCCTCGAAAGCCTTGCATAGAGTCGAGCTCACAATGGCCTTTCTTGGCGTGTGTGTTTTCTTTGCGCAAACCGGACGTGGGCCCCTCGTTCCCGTTTTACTGACAGCAAATCAACCCATCTTGACGGCACATCTTTGCTTGGAATGCGTCGACATAATTTCGTCCAGTTCACAAAGGCCGAAACACTTCAATATTGATGACGGTCATAAAAGTCTCCCACGCGGGGGAGTGAACATCTCGATGGGCTGAAGTTTGCAGTACCAGTTCGGAGAGATAAGCACTCACGACCGGTCTGGGGAAGACTTTTATTGATGAAGTAGTGACCACCTGCTTCATTTCGGCTCAACAGACATCACATACGCGCATGAAAACACCACCACTCACCTAGTGAGCGCCAGACAATTCCGTCAAACCCCACCACGCATGTTTACCCTTTCACAGCTATTTAAAAGAAGTACACTAGTTATTCTAAATTCCTCTCCGATGTTTGAATGAAACAGGATAAAAACACGGGAAGCACACCCAACCTGAAACCTTGAATAGTGGTGTCTTCAATGTCATCCACACAAGTTCTGGGAACTCTCAAGTGCAACAAAAAAAAAAACCTAATCAATGGCCCTTTTTTAGGTGAGGAAGAAAAATGCAGAACTCTCGAGAATGCCGTTTGCGTCAGGGACAGCGACTCAAACACTCAGCGTTGTCATAGGGTATCCCTCTTTTGAAACGCATGTCAAACGTATACTGTTGCAAAATGAGGCTTCAACGCAGCAGGCGGCCATTTTCGGAGATCAAAGGCAGTACAACCCCGAGAAAGGACAATGCTCCACCTCTACGAAACTCACTTGGTAATCTAGTAAGCTAGTTTTCCGAGCTGCCTTCACTAGGCTTTTCCACCCTAGCCTAAACGGGAAACTTCCAAAACAACTAAAAGGTCAAAACGAAGAATTCTCACATGAGTTTTCTTTACGCACAAAGAAAACCTTAAGCCTTCATGCCAGTTCTCTGCGCACGCTATAACTCAAGCTTAGCATTACTGTTTCTTCACGTCCCTAGTAGGACACACCTTTACAGACTGAAATCTTTCACCCTATAGATTCAGCTGCATTTTATAACTGTCCGAAATGTTTCTCTAACCTCGACTTTCGGTAACGCGTGACGCTCTGCTTAAACTGTCGCGTGATACGTAAGCATTCTACTAAAACCAAAGTGACGAAACTAAACTTTGCGTAATAGTCTTGTTTGGTTAATGTTACCTTATCATGCCAGCACCTCGGATAAAGAACGCAATGGGTTCCTTTGGGCGTGTGAGAACCACTCTACTCCCAGTTATAGAGCGTTATAACATTTCGCGACTAAACATGCGCCTCCGTACCTTAAAGAATCTTCTAAACGTGCGTTTTATTGTAAGTGTACAGCATTCCACGTTTAGCATGAACCCTTTGAAACCAGTCTTTGTTTTCTGCTTAACCATACTTAAAAAAGAAAACAGTGCTTCAAAGATTCAATATTGGAGAACTATTCAAAAATATGGCAGCATATCCGCGGAGTGAATGATGTAGAGTGGCGCGAAGCATCCGTCCGTCCATTCGTTTTTGCTTTCGTCCGTCCATGCGTGCGTCTGTGTGGCCGCGCGTGCGTCTATCCGCCCGTCCGTGCGAGCGTCTGTTCATGTGTCCGCACGTCGATCAGTGCGTCAGTCACTGCGTTCGTCCATGCAGCCGCCCCTGCGTCCGTGCATGCGTCCATCCATGCATCTGTCTGTGTGTTCGTTCGTCCATCTATTCAACAATCCAAGTACCACCATCTCGCATCTTTTCATCATATATTCCGCATATAGAAGCACCGCAATCCGACGGACATTCCAAGGACTGAACGAGAGGAGGCACACGCACACTTTCTTACGGCTTGCGCTTCGTGTCTACTTCTCACCTTTAACCACCTCGAGCTCATGGTATATACTAGTTCACTGTATTCAAGGCACTGCGACCCAACGCTCCCTAAACCTTTCTAAAACCAAGAAGGTTACGCCGGCGAGTATAACGTAGCAACCCTTTCTTGTCAGATAGTGCTCAATGTACATGCCAAAGGCTGCCAAGGGGAACGAGAGACAGGAAAATTCGGCTTTTAGTTAACGCGCACGCAGCGAATATTTTATTGTTCAACAACGCACAGAATAAATCTCCCACCGGCACCACTTTGGAGGTCAAAATGTAACTGGTTACACCTTACGACTACGAGGGACGAACAGGTGCCGCTATAACGAGCTTCGCCCCTAAAAGCTCCTTTCCAGAAACTCTGAGTCGCATTCTGCGAAACCTTCTGCTTTTAGCTGACCTTCACGCTTTTAGTCTTGGCGGCCATGTTCTTCGCCGCTTTCGCGATCGCCAGAGGCCACAATGAGTACGAGCTCTTAGATCAAATTTGCCATCACGCGTCATTCCTGATTTCGGCTCGCTCTCATAGTGAAACCGAAGATTCCTGAAGTGCAGCGGAAAGACTCTCCAGCTTCATTTGGAAATTGGTTGCACCCTGTATTTAGAACCAGTAGTCTTTCTTTTAGTAACTTGTTGACATCTTTGTCGACGCAAACCTGTTCTTTTCTACCGCGCCTTCCTTGTTGGGGACGGGTGTCTCCGCTACTCCTCTCTCACCAATTTCGCCTGACAGCCCACCTCAAAGGCCGTTTTGTTGAATTGACCGATGACCAACCCTTCTGTTTTCGCTGCGGCGTGCCCTCTTCCTCCCTCTTTTATGGCGCCGCTCGTTTCCGCTTCGTTCTTTTGAGGTGACGCTTATGTACAAGCTTTCCTTGATTGTTACAAATTTCCCTGGTTGTGTCAGCAGCAATCCTACTGCTCAGGTGTGCCTGTGCACCAGCCTTTGTGCAGCTTTTGCCTTTCGAATTCTTCGTTTCAATGATTTGTCAGGCTTATTTATCTGCGCTATCCCTCACAAAACCAGACGCTTGGCCCTCCGCAGATCTGAATTCTTGGAAATTCGCGTCCTTCTCGATTTCCGGGTAGTTTTAACGTCCGGCTGATCGTTTACGTGCCGCTGCACAAATCATGTCTCTAACACCTCACAAGCTCTGTTCATGCTGCTTGGATTAGGCTTTCCTTTGAAACGATCCTCTACCGAACTTGCGTCTGTTGGTACACCTATGACAGCCTCGCAATGTACTTTCTCACCCTCTGTGGCATTTTCCACGCTATGTGTAGGAAATACTTTCAACAATAGCTCGCCCTCTTTGGCAGTACTGTTGGGTTTCAGCAGTGCTATATCTTCACTATATTTACGACTACCTTTGTCGTCATCTCTTTCAACATCCCAAAGGTCATTCCCTTGCTGAGGCTCGAGCGTGGTCTCCAGCTCATCAATCTGTTCAATGACCCCATCAGGGCGACTGGAACCAGCCTTGGTCTCACATGGAACACCTTTTGGACCTGCTACTTTTTCATTCCAGCCACCGTCCCACTCTCTAGATGCACTACCTTCGAAACATCGGAGAGTCGCGTACCTTCCCTTGGTGCAATTTCACGAACAACGACCTGTTGCTCTTTTCGCACCGCCAAAGGATCGCTTTGCATGTCGCACTCATAGAGACGCGTACTCATAGAGACGTACTCATAGAGACGCGTATCTTTCTCGTGTGGTACCTCGCTAACAGCGGCTTTTTCGGTGACCTCACACTGCACCGTATTCACCCCTTCATTGCACTTTTCGGGCTTCACACATACCCAACACTACACGGCCGAAGACGCTTCCAATGCTGTTCCCGAAGCTCGCGTTTCCTCCTTTCAAAGTCTTCGTCTAATGCTCGCATTTCAGCCTCGTGTGTACATATTCTTTGGCCTCTTCTTTTTTTTTCTTGGGGGGAGGGGGGCTTCCACTTTGCTTTGGGCTTCCAATTTCTCAATCTCCATAACATAACCTGAGAGTTCCTTATCGTCTATGGCTGTTCCTATGAACCACTTGACCAGTTCTGTTCATGTTGTGGAATCCAACGCATCCAGTTTTGACTCCTCTGCGATCGCTAGCAACACGGGTTGTCGCAGGTCTTTCAGAATCATGACTGCATCTGGTACCGTTCTTTGTTCCATGAATGATGCCTGTCATGCAAATAATTAACCCTGACAACTACGACAGCCTTAGTTTCCTGCCTTGCCTCAAGTCACCTGTTAACTTAGTCTGAAAAAGTTTCCTTAGGCTCTTACACGGAATCCTGTTCTGTCATTGTTAACCTTGCCGTCATCCCAAGACTTTAGCTTCTACAAGCTATCTCACAATTATCTGCCTGACGCAAGTTATTTGTTAACCTGATGACTAAAACAGCTGTGTCACTGTTAACCTTGCCGTCACCCACAGACTATAGCTTAAACAAGCTATCTCACAATCTGCCTGACACCAGCTACCCAATGACCAAAAAAGCTATTTTCCTTACCAGCATTTACTCACACATTAGTAAATGCCCGGTAAAGTTTAGCAGAGAAAGTCAGCACTAACTTGGCTCGCAGTCATGCCTGCAGCGTCGTGCATCTCAGCAGTGGCTTCCGATTGCCTCTCGAAGTCGAAGACCTCGTGTCATTCCAGAAACGCGGTTCGGCTGCCTCACAAGTCAGTGAGCTCGGAGCATCCGACTGTTGTCATTCAATCGCCTATCGAAGTCGATAGGATCGTTCCATCTGACTGCTGTCGTCGAGTCAATGCTACCTGGGTTGACGCCATTCTACCGCTGCCACTAGTTCTTTCGACTCCGGGTCCCGCGGGTCTCAGATTGGTTGCGGGCCCCCGTCCTAAGACCCATCGTTCACGTTTTGCCGACAGGAAATCAACCGTCTTGACGGTACATCCTTGCTTGGAATGCGTCGGAATATTTTAGTCCAGTTGACAAATGCCGAAACACTTTAAACATGATAGCAGTCATATCAGTACGCAAGCTTTCTTGCAAAACGTTGGCCGATCCCACGTACAATGGGAATCGATGATTTGGGAAGCAGGAATGACGAATGTAAATGTCACTTTAAAATAAGCACAACGTTGGGAGGTGGAGGCAAATGATGCCGTACATGAATTACCTGTCACGATTATTATGTTTAGATGTGTCATTGACCTTCGTCATCTATTTTGGTATCACGTCACGTGACACCAAATTTAGTATATGTGGAGCTAGCGAAACGGCCGCGAGCACACTATGAGCGTGTTGTGTTGTCATGTTTTGCCGTGACACGCGTGTCAGCATTACCATATTTTCACCAGTCATATATTTTGTCATTCATTGACGTCACGTAACAACAAATTTGGTATATGTGGAGCTAGCGAATTGGCTGCTAGCACATCGTGAAGGCCCCAATATACTCCAATATAGCGTTGACGAACGCACATGCTGGGCACAGCGATGCTACGTTAGCAAAAATGCGAGCAATCTAAAGTCTGACGCTAGGCGCGACCAGCGTACGCCGGCGCGGCCCGATGGCAACGGGCGCGAACTGCGACATAATGCATTTCGTGCCAATGCTTTACATCAATGCGTCTCCCTCTTTTGATGAAGGAGGGACACCAAACGTTCTGAAATGAGCATGCATCAAAGCAACGCAGCACGGTGCGCGCCGGCGAGTATAAGGCAGGACTGGGGCCTGGCGTGGCAAAGCTGGCATTACCTGACGAAATGAACGCCGGTGAGCACGCGCACCACGTCACGTCGAAATGTATTGGTACCTTGACTATGGCAAGTAGTCGTGTTCTCACATGACATGCATCTCATGATTATCATGTTTGCACCAGTCACATATCTTCGTCATCGATTGGCTCCATGTAATACGAAATATGACTTATGTTGTCACAGGTCCCGTTAATTAGAGAGGCGATCGCCAGGCTAATTCCAAGGGCCGAAGTATCGGCCCCTCAAACCGCGCCACGAAAGCGTGGACAATTTAGAAGGTGTCCTATTTGGTGCGCCAGCTGACGCCGGCTGTGGTCCAAATAACAAGTCAGAACCGAGAGTTGATAAACAAAACAAAAATATATTCTCAGCTATGGCAGATAAAAACGATACACAAGTATGCACACTCCACAATAGTTGAATACAATGTGTCACCAATCAAACAACGTACTACACAGTACAATCAGCCACACTCGAAACAACGGACACAGACAACAATACGCACTACAATGCAGTCGCATGCATTGAACAACCAAGCCACTTAAAGACTAAAGAGATATAAAACCTATTCAGTCAAGAATTCTTCGAACAAAAGTCTAGATGATACTCTTCCGAGAATCACTCACTCAAAGTCCAGCGTTGTTGTCGTTCCGCTGCCCCCGAAGTTTCTCTTCCAGGAAACCTCGCGTCTTCAATTGGCCACGCTCCAAGCTTCAAACTTCTTCGCCGGAAACACGTCGGCTTCACACACGCAGCTGTTGCCACGCGTCTTCGCTCGATAGCGGTAAACACACACTCTTGCCTGTAGTTCGAGTCGTCACCCCTCAGGTGGAAATCATCTTCTTCTCCTCCTTTGTCACGGAAGACAAAAGGCTTCGCCCACAAGGCGGAACACCCTACGCACTCTGGCGCATAGTTTCTTCTTCTCCTGCTTTGTCCCTAAGGCCAAAACCTTCACCGACAGGTGCGGCGGGATACCCTACGCACTCTGGCGTTAACTTCCTTCTTCTCCTGATCTCTCATCTCGGCTGCTCGGTTAAATACTTTCCGCGCGAGATTCCAGAAAGTTCTCATCATTTTGTCGGCGCGATACGCAGCGAAGGCTGGGAGAAAGAGCGAGACGATACGGGGGCCGTCCGCGACGGATGACGCAACCCGGCATCACTACGCCCCCTTCCATCGAGAAATTTCCAGGGTTTGCTCGGCCGCCGACGCGAGGAGGTTCGTTGGCGAACCTACGCTTCCGAGGGGAGAGGGCCACGCGCCCGGAGAGTCTTTGAATGCATGTTTTCTTTTTTTATCATTGACCTCTCGGCGCTTCGTCGCGAGAATTAGGCGGCGCGCCCTTTCTTGAGCGCTCATTTTGTGACACACTGCCCCCCAGTTTAGGAATATTATCTCAAAATATTCAAAACCACACAAACGAGCGCGAACAATCCCCACACTCTAAAAGACTGTAACCTAGTCGGTCGTTCATGACACGCCACATTCACAATAGATCACTAAATACAATTGTACATTACAATTCAATCTCACAACAAATAGGATATAGACACAGGTACATGAATACAATACTCCATCACATATTCCAGACAATACAAATGTACAAAGTTCTCTCATTACAACAATTGTACAATCACATCACCGTAACAAACATTTTGACTCACTCGACATACAGCTGTGACACAGGATAACAACCACATTAACTTAACATATGGCACTGTCAAACACATTCCGATTCGATCTCAACACCTATCCTATGCATTTTGAGCGGCGCTTGCGCCCTTTCTTGCGGTGCTCTCTCGATCTCTTCTTATTGTTCTTGTTTCTGTTCCAATGAGCCCTTTCCAACGACGGTATCTGAGGCGGCGTCTCAGCCATCGTTGTCCCTTTCGACACCGTTAACGGGTCATAACGTTCAACCGATCCTGTCACTCGCTTGTTCATGTCACGACATTGGTCCTGGCTGGCCGACTCCGTCAACTTTACACTGCCGGTCGGTTGAGGTCATGCCGACGTAAGTCCAGCTGCCCAGCACGTGAACTCATTCAACACGATCATCTCCTCATTCCCTGTCTCTTGCATAACGGCTTCACCTTGGGCTCGAGTGACATCCGTCACGGGATGCTCCTCCACTGTATGTCGCGGTCGCTGGGTTGGCGAGGGCTCTAACTTAGAGTCTTCTCCCAAACATTCTGGATCATTTGGCCCTCGCGCCCCATCGATGTTTCCGATGACGAGGTCGTACAGGGGGTTCGTCATGCATAGAGCAGTAACCTTCCCGCTGAAGTACGGGGTTTCAACCTCAATTTCTGCATCGGGAAGCATCCGAACCGTACTGTCAATCAGGCGAACTGGTTTCGTTTTGCCTGTTAACTCACTTTCCCGTACCAAATTTCTCCGCACGATAACCGTGGAGCTACCGGTGTCCCTTAACACCGTTACTTTCTTGCCCGCAACTTTTTCAGGCAGCGTTGGCATTTCCTTCGTAACACCGGTTGGCTGTTTTGTCATTACAGCACCCAGAATAGGAAGTTTCTCACCATTTTTCAACTCTATGAATCCGTTGGTGACGGCATTATCATCGGATTTCGGTGCTGCTAGCACACAGGATACCTGGTGAGATTGACTCGCTCCGTCACGACATGCGTCTGCTTTGTGCCCAGTCTGACCACACTTGAAACATTTTATGACCGTAGGGCTTGAAAAGATCGTTCGACAGCTGTTCACGCGATGACCCACTCGGTTACACAGAAAACATCGCGGAACACTCTCCGGTGCACACTTCTTTTGTTCGGGATCCAAATTTTTCCAGTCTTCGGGACACCCCTTCTTGACTTTGGCCAAATTTGTGCCACCTTGCGCTTCCAAGAATTGGTCGGCCAATTCAAGCATGCCTTCAAGTGATTCAGCCTTTCTCTCTTTCAAGTACAGTGATAGGCTTGGGTGGTAACTAGTAAGAAATTGCTCTCTATTAAGGAGCTCTCTAAGCCCGTCATACCCCTCTGCTGTGCCCGAAAGTTCAATCGATCTGTCGAAATAATGGCTAAGTCCGGTGGCGTACTGCGTAGCCGTCTCACCATCAGCTGGCTTTCCTGTCCGAAATCTGTCCCGAAAACCTTCTACAGTAAATCTAAATCGCTTCAGTAAAGCAGTTTTCACCTTTCTATAGTTGGCTGCATCGGTCGGCGTCAGCCTACCGTACACACTGAGCGCTGCAACACTCAAGCAAGTACTCAAAGCAGTTGCCCATTGATGTTTCGGCCGATTCTGGCTCCTCGCAATCGTCTCCAATCTGTGAAAGTACGCGTCAAGGCCGTCCTTCCTTTCATCAAACGCTACGAGTAGCTTGCTTGGGTTCAAGCGAAAGCCGTCGTCCTCCCGTTCGCTGCTTTGAACTCTAGCTTGGACCGGAGTTTCACTTCACTGTTGCAAACGGAGCCGCTCGAGTTGCATCTCGTGCTGTCGCTGCCGTTCCTTTTCCTCTCTTTCTTCTTTCGCCCTCTCAGCTGCCGTTTTTTCTCTCTCCAGCTTCAACTTCAATTGCTGCTCTCTTTCTTCTCTCGCCCTTTCGGCTGCCAATATTTCTCTCCCCACCGCCTCTTTCTCCTTCTGGCTTGCCCACTTCCGTATTTCGGCGCCAGAAAGACCTATCTTCTCACCAAGAGCTACTAACTTTTCGAGATCCATGGTGTCTCGCAAATAAAGTCTTGCCGCGTGCAAAAAGTATCTGCTTAAATCAGTCTATCGGAACACTCCCCTGCACTCGTTAACGAGAACACTGAGCAACACACAAAATCGTTCCGATAGCAGTATCAACAACACGAGGCTCTTTCTCATACTTTGGACACACTGTGCACCAAAAAGCTCCTTGTCTCAGACGTCAGATTAATTGTCACGGGTCCCGTTAATTGGGGAGGCAATCGCCGGGCTAATTCCAAGGACCGAAATATCGGCCCCCGAACTGCACCACGAAAGCGTGGACAATTTAGAAGTGGTCCTACTTGGCGCGCCAGCGGACACCGGCTGTGGCCCAAAGAACAAGTCAGAGCCGAGAGTTGATAAACAAAACAAAATTATATCCTCAATTTTGGAAGATCAAAACGATACACAAGTATGCACACTCGACCATAGTTGAATACAATATTTCACCAATCAAACAACGTACTACACAGTACAATCAGCCACACTCGAAACAACGGACACAGACAACAATACGCATTACAATGCAGTCGCATGCATCGAACAACCAAGACACTTAAAGACTAAAGAGTTAGACAACCTATTCAGTTCAAAGTTCTTGGAACAAAAGTCTGAATGATACTCTTCCGAGAATCACTCACTCAAAGTCCAGCGTTGTTGTCGTTCTGCTGCCCCCGAAGCTTCTCTTCCAAGAAACGTCGCGTGTTCAATTGGCCGCTCTTCGAGTACCAAACTTCTTCGCCGGTAACACGTCGGCTTCCCACACGCAGCTGTTGCCAGCCGTCTTCGCTCGCTGACGGTAGACACACACTCTTGTCTGTAGCCCAAGTCTTCACACCTCAGGTGTAAATCCTCTTCTTCTCCTCCTTTGTCACGGAAGACAAAAGGCTTCGCCAATAAGGCGGAACACCCTACGCACTCTGGCGTGAAATTCCTTCTCCTGCTTTGTCATTGAGGACAAATCATTCACCGACAGACGTGGCGGAGTGACCACACGCACACTGGCGCTAACTTACTTCTTCTCCTGCTTTGTCTTTGAGGACAAAACCTTCACCGACAGACGCGGCAGAATGACCCCACGCACACTGGCGCTAACTTCCTTCTTCTCCGGATCTCCCATCTCTGCAGCTCGGTTAAATACCTTCCGCGCGAGATTCCAGCAAGTTCTCATAATTTCGTCGGCACGATACGCAGCGAAGGCTGGGGAAAGCGCGAGACTCTACGAGGGCCGTACGCGACAGATGACGCAACCCTGCATCACCACGCCCCTTTCCATCGAGAACTTTCTAGGGCTTGCTGGGCCACCGATGTGAGGATGTTCGTCGGCGAACCTATGCTACCGAGGGGAGAGGGACGCGCACCTGGTGACTCTTTAGATGCTTGTTTTCTTTCTTTATCGTTGTCCTCGAGGCATCTCTCCGGAGCTTCGTCGTGAGAATTAGGCAGCGCGCCCTTTTTTGAGCGCTCGTTTTGTGACACTTATAG
This sequence comes from Rhipicephalus microplus, assembly GCF_043290135.1. Lineage (NCBI taxonomy): Eukaryota > Metazoa > Arthropoda > Arachnida > Ixodida > Ixodidae > Rhipicephalus > Rhipicephalus microplus. The sequence continues at coordinate 17,226,764 of NW_027464588.1, forward strand.
GGCCCGTAGTATTTTAGAAGAAGCTTAATCAAAAAGCCTGAAGCAGAAACAGGCGGGATGGAAAGCTGTGCGAGGAAATCGATGGTGGAGTCAGGAAAGGGTTCTGACGAATGACGCTGTATTGGACGATGCTTTTGAGTAGGCGTCACCTACTTGTTTGAATTTATTGGCATGTTGAGTGACCACCGACCCGACGTTAGTAGTCGCAAGGGTTCTCACGGTATTCGCAAGAGCCCTATGAATGGCGCCGGAGACTTGCTGCCCTAGAGCCAAAAGAACAATGAACTTTCTGGAATGGCATTAGATATAGCATTGTATGTGTAGGAGACTAACGAAACTAAAAGATATCAGAATTAGTGCTTTTATGCTACATAAATGAATATGTTAACAACAGTTTGGTAATCTGCTTCCGTTAGGTCACAGCTCATAGGATGAAAAGTGTTAATAACACGGTGAATATATTAGCATAAGGTATACGTGACCCCGATTACTAAGTGTGTCAAGTTGTGCACCGCGGCGAAAACGAAAGTCCGTATAGTATTAACGAAGCAATACTTCAAAAAATCTAATCAAGAACCTATTTCTGTTGACAAAGAAAAAATGGCAGCATATCCACGGAGTGAATGATGGAGAGTGGAGCGAAGCATTCGTCCGTCCATGCGTCCATCTGTGTGACCGTCCATGCGTCTGTTTGTGCGCCCGTCCCTGCGTTCTTTCGTGCATCCGCCCCTGCGTCCGTTCATGCGTCCATCCATGCATCTGTTCGTGTGTCCGTTCGTTCATCTATTCAACACTCCAAGTCCCACCATCTCGCATCTCGTATTTGACAGTGCTGACAGTGCTGACATCTGACATTAACTTAACATAAAGCACTGTCAAATACATTCCGAATCGACCTCACTCGATTCTTGCGGTGCTCACTCGATCTCTTCTTGTTCTTCCTCGTTCTTTTTCGGCGAGCCCTTTCAAACGACGGTATCTGAGGCGGCGTCTCAGCCATCGTTGTCACTTCCGACACCGTTAACCGGTCAGAACGTTCAACTGATCCTGTCTCCCGCTTGTTTATGTCACGACATTTGGCCTGGCTGGCCGACTCCGTCATCTTTACATTGTCGGTCAGTTGAGGTCGAGCCGACGTAAGTCCAGCTGCCCAGCACGTAAACTCATTCAACACGATCATGTTCTCATTCGCTGTCTCTTGCGCCCAGGCTTCACCTTGGGCTCGAGGGGAATCCTTCACGGGATTTTTCTCCGCTGTATCTCGCGGTTCCTGTGTCGGCGGGGGCTCCACCTTTGGGTCTTCCCCCAAACATTCTGGATCATTCGGCCCTCTCACCCCGTCGATGTTTCCGATGACGAGGTCGTAAAGGGGGGTCGTCATGCATAGAGCGGTAACCTTCCCGCTGAAGTACGGGGTTTCGACCTCAATTTCTGCTTCGGGAAACATCCGAACCGTAATATCAAATAGGCAAACTGGTTTCGTTTTGCCTGTTAACTCACTTTCTCGTACCAAATTTCTCCACACGATAACGGTGGAGCTACCAGTGTCTCTTATAACCGTAATCTACTTGCTCGCAACTTTTCCAGGCAGCGTTGGCATTCCCTTCGTAACACCGGTTGGCTGTTTTGTCATTACAGCACCCACAATAGGAAGTTTCTCCCCATTTTTTCAACTCTACGAATCCATCAGTGACACCATCAACGGTTTTTGGTGCCCCTTGCGCACAGCATAGCTGGTGAGTTTGACTCGCTCCGTTACGACATGCGTCTGCCTTGGGCCCAGTCAGACCACATTTGAAACACTTTACAACCGTAGGGCTCGTCAAGTTAGTTCGACAGTTGTTAGCGCAGTTACCCACTCGGTTACACAGAAAACATCGCAGAATGCTCTCCGGTCCACGCTTCTTTTCTTCGGGAGCTGATTTCTTCGAATCTTCAGGACACTTCTTCTTGACCTTGGCTAAATTAGTGCCACCTTGTGCTTCCAAGAATTGATCAGCTAATTCAAGCATGTCTTCAAGTGACTTAGCTCTCCTCTCTTTCAAGTACAGCGACAGGCTTGGGTGGCAACTACTAAGAAATTCTTCTCTAATTAAGAGCTCTCTAAGTTCATCGTACTCCTGCGCTGTCCCTGAAAGTTCAATCCATCTGTCGAAATAATGGCAAAGTCGGGCGGCATACTGCGTAGCCATCTCACCATCAGCTGGTTTTCCTGTCCGAAATCTGTCCCGGAAACTTTCCACAGTAAATTTAAATCGCTTCAGCAAAGCGGCTTTCACCTTTGCATAGTTGGCTGCATCAGACGGCGTCAGCCTACCGTACACATTGAGCGCTTCACCACTCAAGCAAGTACTCAAAGCAGTTGCCCATTGATGTTCCGGCCAATTCTGGCTCCTCGCAATCGTCTCAAATCTGTGAAGGTACGCGTCAAGGTCGTCCTTCCTTTCATCAAACGCTACGAGCAGCTTGCTTGGGTTCAAGCAGAAGCCGGTGTCCTCCCGTTCGCTGCTTTCAACTCTAGCTTGGACCGGAGTTTCACTTCGCTGTTGCAAACGGAGCCGCTCGAGCTCCATCTCGTGCTGCCACTGCCGTTCCCTTTCAGCCATCTCCGCTTCTCTTTGTTCTTTCAGCTGTCGCTCCTTTGCCTCTCTTTCTTCTCTCGCCCTTTCAGCTGCCAACATTTCTCTCTCCAGCTCTAACTTCAATTGCTGCTCTCTTTCTTCTTTCGCTCTCTCAGCTGCCGACCTCTCTCTCTCCAACTCAGCTGCTTTTTCTTCCTTGAATCTCTCAGCTGCCCACCTCTCTCGTTCCAACTCAGCTGCTTTTTCTTCCTTGGCCCTTTCCGCTGCAAACCTCTCTGGTTCCAACTCATCTGCTTTTTCTTCCTTGGCTCTCTCAGCTGCCAACCTTTCTCTCTCCACCGCCTCTTTCTCCTTCTGGCTTACCCATTTCCGTAGTTCGGCGCCAGAAAGACCCATCTTCTCACCAAGAGCAACTAACTTTTCGAGATCCACGGTGTCTCGCAAATAAAGTCTTGCCACGTGCGGAAAATATCCGCCTAAATCAGTATATCGGAACACTCTCCTGCACTCGTTAACGAGATCACTTTAACGAGATACTTTGGACACACTGTGCACCAAAAAGCTCCTTGTCTCAGACGTCAGATTAATTGTCACGGGTCCCGTTAATTAGGGAGGCAATCGCCGGGCTAATTCCAAGGACCGAAATATCGGCCCCCCGAACTGCACCACGAAAGCGTGGACAATTTAGAAGTGGTCCTACTTGGCGCGCCAGCGGACACCGGCTGTGGCCCAAAGAACAAGTCAGAGCCGAGAGTTGATAAACAAAACAAAATTATATTCTTAGCTATGGCAGATAAAAACGATACACAAGTATGCACAATCAACAACAGTTGAATACAATATGCCACTAATCAAACAACGTACTACACAGTACAATCAGCCACACTCGAAACAACAGACACAGACAACAATACGCACTTCAATGCGGTCGCATCCATTGAACAACCAAGACTCTTAAAGACTAAAGAGATGGAAAACCCATTCAGTCCAAAGTTCTTGGAACAAACATCGGGATGATACTCTTCCGATAATCACTCACTCAAAGTCCAGCGTTGTTGTCGTTCCGCTGCCCCCGAAGTTTCTCTTCCAGGAAACCTCGTGTCTTCACTTGGCCGCTCTCCAAGCTTCAAACTTCTTCGCCGGAAACACGTTGGCTTCACACTCGCAGCTGTTTCCACGCGTCTTCGCTCGATAGCGGTACACACACACTCGTGCCTGTAGCTCGAGTCATCACCCCTCAGGTGGAAATCCTCTTCTTCTCCTCCTTTGTCAAGGAAGACAAAAGGATTCGCCATCACGGCGGAACACCCTACGCACTCTGGCGCATACTTTCTTCTTCTCCTGCTTTGTCACTAAGAACAAAACCTTCACCGACAGACGCGGCAGGATACCCTACGCACTCTGGCGTTATCTTCCTTCTTCTGCTGATCACCCATCTCCGCTGCTCGGTTAAATACCTTCCGCGCGAGATTCCAGAAAGTTCTCATCATTCCGTCGGCGCGATACGCAGCGAAGGCTGGGGAGAGGGCGAGACGGGTCGAAGGGCTTCCGCGACTTATGACGCAACCCGGCATCACCCCGCCCCTTTCCATCTAGAACGTTCCAGGTCTTGCTCGGGCGCCGATGAGAAGAGGTTCGTTCAACCCATGCTTCCGTTGGGAGAAGGACGCGCGCCCGGGGAGTCTTTGAATGCTTGTTTTCTTTTTTTTTATCTTTGACCTCTCGGCGCTTCGTCGCGAGAATGTGGCGGCGTGCCTTTTCTTGAGCGCTCGTTTTGTGACATATGTGAAGCCAGCGAAACAGCCGCGAGCGCATCATCACTGTGGCATGTAGTCATGTAACATGACACGCATGTCGTGATTATCATGTTTGGATGTGTCATTTACCTATGTCGTTAATTCGCGTCGCGTAATATCAAGTTTGGTACATCTGAAGCTAGAGAAACCACCGCGAGCACATCATGAGCGTAGCATGTAGTCATGTTGTTAAATGACACGCATCTCATGTTTATCATGTTTGCACTAGTATCATACCTTCTTCATCTATTCATGTCCCGTAATACTGAATGGGGTATATGTGACGCAAGAGAAACGGCCGCGAGTGCGTCGTGAGCGTGGCATGAAGTCCTGTTGTTACGTGACACACATGCCATGATTTTCATGTTAGGGTCTGTCGCTTGTGTTCGCCATGCAATCGTGTCATATCATACTAGTATGCAACATACCAGAGACAGCTAAATGAGGATCATACCGTAGCAACACAAATTCTAAGGATTCAGTTTTGTTTTTCACACTGCGGGCGTTTACATTCAATATTCGGAGTTGTTTAGGGCTTTTAAAGGCATCACGTCCGTTGCAAGATAACGTCGATGTATTATAGCGCTGACCTTTTATGTGCATGAACTGTGCTGTTTTTGTTGCTTTAATACGTTTTTCCAGCGTTTCATCCAGTAAAAGTATTCTTCATCTATTTTTAGTCTGTTGTGAATAAGCGAGACTATCCTCTCCAGTTGCTTTTCACTTTTAGCACTTTCCCAGAGTGGTTTTCGTTTTCTTATTGTTAATGCGGAGTTGTCATTCTAGACTAATATATAGCTGCGTTTTAGCTTTTTTACATTAGCGAAGAATTCCTTTCTTTCGTTGAAATCTTGGAGGCGTATAATCACTGGGCGCTTGTCTTTGTGATGTCCAAGTCGATGAATGTGACTAATGGATATACAGTTCACGCCAAGTATACCTTCAAACACGTTAAGCGACGTTTCTGTTTATTAATAATAATAATAATAATAATAATAGGCAAAAAATAATAAATATAATATAATAATAGCAACAATAATAATAATATTATTATTAATAATCATTTATCATCAATAGTTTGATGAAGGACAGCTGCAGGTAAAAGCTGCTCTCCAAAAGAGGCAGCTTGACAAAGGCCCACAGCGACCTTTTAGCAGGAAAGCAGTGGCAAACAATCAGCAATGTGAAGTCAACAACAATAACAACAACACCAAATAGATAAATAAATAAAAATGAAGATATAAAAATCAAGTCCGAATTCATAAAATAAAAACAGCAACCATGATAATATAGCAACTGCAAAGAAATCTTAAAAACTAAACATGTGTATATTGCACAATTGAATCTGTGTACAGTGTCAAAAATCTACGCCAGCTTTCACATATTTATTAAGTAACATAGGAACTATGTAAGATAACTTATCTGTGGAGTAGTTTCTTCTCGAAGTTTTTATTTTCAATGTTTCTTTATTTCGTGTTTCAAATAATGTAATATTTGGCTGCAGTTTTGAGAGGTCATGCAAAAAATGTCGACTTTCTGATAGTTCATGGAATACCCGAATCATCGGATGACTCAGTTATTCCATGAACTATCAATATAGATCGTCTGCTTTGGTCCTCCACATCTGTAAGTTTTTTGGCTTGAAAGTTCATGACATGCTCCACTGACTGTAGCACTGCCCGTACTTTATCAGCTTGGCCTGAAGGAAGGGTTCAAGGCTACTTTCGAACACTTTATCGGTAAGTCTTTCTATCGTCTTTTTCATGTCCACTATTTCTGTCTTTAGTTCATTCAAGCCACATTGCAAGGCCTTCTGGCCCCGAAGCAGCTCTTCAAAAATTTCTTTTTGTGTAAGTCCAGGGTTCACTTCCACGTCACCGCAAACAGCAACTTTAGCATAAACACACATTCATAAGCAATAATATAACACCGTTTGGGGCACGGAAGGACCACTAGGCCAGGACAGTAACTTCAAAATGTACAGTAATGAAAACTAACCTGCAGTACGAAAAACAGTTTTCTGCTTAGCGTCATGGCATTGCCGGGTCCACCGTGCCCAATGAAGTGGTAGTCGTGAGGCATCTGTTTTATATTCTTGGCTGTTGATGACGTCGTGCCTCGTTGGTCGATAGGTATCGCCAGAAGTTCCGCGCTGATATGCGATGGCACTAGTTGATTTGATGACGAGACCTAATTGAAAAGCTGGTATGCAACGTTGGCTTGGCACACCTCGTGGCGCACCTGACTAGTCGTTGGTAAAACGGTGGCGATTCCCAGCAAACCATGCAGTACAAAAAACAGTTCCCTGCTTAGCGTCATGGCATTGCCGGGTCCAGAGTGCTCAATTGTTGCTGGTGCCTACTGTCTTTGGCACAATCACTGTGAGGCGGTTGCAGCAGGTCATCACCGTGGCACTCTCTTCTTCATTTAGGAGGCAGTGTACAAGGAACTATATACTATCTGTTTTGTAGGAGGAACTTTTTTTTCTGGGTGAGGAGGAATTCCTTCAACAGTGGTACTGCCCTTTTGTGTTCGTCTGCGAGAGACGTGTAAAGTTTGTTTTCAGGCCTGCATGGTTTTGGTAGGTTAATCTTTGTTCAGTACTCGCACAAATACCTTGTAAATACTATGCAAATACCTACCTTATAGACCTCTACATTTCATTTGTGTGTTCTTCGTTTACCATGTATTGTACTTATGTAGACATATCTTTTGTAAAAATTCTCGGTGTGTGTGTGTAGTTGCAATCTGTTTATATATGTAAGCATATTTTTTTAATAATATTCGTGTGGCTTTGAATGTTGTGCTGCGTCACGATGGTCTGTTGGATTGTCATTGATGTTCACTGTTTCTGAGAATAAATCTCTCTAATCAGGTACACACACATATATATATACGGGTCAACAGAGTCATGGGTCACATGAGCAAAAATAAATTGTATTAGGGGCAGGCGCCCAAATAACCTAACGTAGTGGCATGCAACGTGATAGAGGGCCTCGTAACGCATGTTTATTTGATAGTAAATTCAGATGATAATTTGCGCTTGTACGCTTCTCCTGTTTATTTCACGTCTAGTAGCTAAGGTACTCCGCTGCTGACCCGCAGTTCACGGGATCGAATCCCGGCTGTGGCGGCTGCATTACCGATGGAGGTGGAAATGTTGTAGGCCCGTGTGCTCACATTTGAGTGCACGTTAAAGAACCCCAGGAGGGCGAAATTTTCAGAGTCCACTACTACGGTGCCTCTCATAATCATATAATGATTTTGTGACGTTAAATTTCACATATTCATCAGTCAACCTGTTTATTTCACGCCAAAATCTACTCTAAGAATGAACCAACTTGCCCAACAAGCCACTATACTGACATCGTCGCTTCTACAATTTAGCATCAATTCATATTTGGCTATCGCGGCTGAGATCAGATCCATGACTTCCAGATCTTTTTTTTGGAAAATTGCAGGCGGTCAATATTAGTGAACCAATTTTGTCTAACGATAGCTTCTGAGCATCAAGGATGTATTCTACTGCTTCTTCTTACGCGTCTAGTTTTGGTGAAGCGGCTCCTACGTAGACAGCCTCTTTTACTCGCTTTTCAACCACATATAACCCATGTCCAAATAAGCAGGGGGCCGTCGTTGCCAACTCATTGGTCTAAGGTTCCCTGCGCCTTTATTTCGCTGGCTATACTGTGAGCAATTTCACCGGGCTTCTTCCGTGGCTAACGCGGCGTGATTCCACGAGAGATCGACATGGATTGAAAAGTTGATATTTTAGATTTGCTTGCTTATTTTACATTTGGTGCACATACCACCCAGTAGCCTTCAAGTGAAGTTCGTTTTTTATTAAGTGCGTAGTTTAGGAGGAAAAAAACTGAACTTATTTTGTTCAGAGAGAGCATTTCTGTTCCTTGTCATTTACGAAAGTTGACGACGATATGGAAACACAAATCAGTGCTTAATAAAGACGATTTTTCTAGTAAATATACGCGTAATGAAGAATGAAGAAGCATTGTTTGAAGCTTGTATGCTGTAGCAAAGTGTTTCGCAAAAATACCCGGTCAGGTGACATTTTTTAGAAGTTGCTTGATTTGATATTTTTTACTCCTAAGCTAAACCAGCTAGTGTTTGATGACTTGGTGACCTATCACAACAAAGTTTTTACATTATTGCCTGTGAATGCGGTACCCGTAGCTCAAATTCATAGTTTTACGAATGGCCTCAAGCTTTTAAATTCATCGACAGTAAAACCTATTAAAAATCACTTTTTAAAAACCCCACCTTTGATTTTCCTAAAAACTCATATAACGTTCCTCGCAGACGATAGAAAAACAATAATCAAAATCATTTTGCATTATTTTATTTGCAGCTACAATAAAACGGGTGGAAGTTCAAGCTTTTCGAGCATGTGCTTAGGCAATAAACGCAAAAGAAATTAGGCTAAAAAGGTGGTATTCAGCTTCTGAGTCATTTGAACACGACCATACTTGCAGAGGAAAAGCACATAAGCACACCGAGAAATAAATGTCTGTAAAGGCGCATTTCTAATGGGCTTCGCTCTGTTTAAATGCCGGAGGAGCGACATATTATGACACACTCTAAGGCAATCCGTAGATATTCGCAGACAATGCGTTTTAATAAAATGCTCTACACAGACGTAGGACCATGGAAGTATTGTACATGAACACCTGGAATGACCCCTCTCCTATCCCATTTTAAGCTGATGAATGCATTGAACAGAAGCTATGGTGTGCTCTAAATGCTGCAATTTTGAGATGATATACAACAGTGCTTGACACTAACAAAACACGACCATAATTGGTATCGTTAGGTGAGGTTGACCAAACGCACCGAAAACATAGGCCTGCAACACGTTGCAAAAATATGCACTAAAACAATCTTAAAGTAATGAATTGTCCTAGGTAATCTCCATTTGCATATGGAATTTGGACATTCTTCAGCCATATGGTATTCTACGACATTATTTCAGGAAGCTGTTGCTGCTTGGCTAAGTAGCTCTGTCTGCGTTTATTGTTGATTTTGTTTATATTACGGCTCAGCACTGCTGAAGACGTCGGACGACTCGAAAAGGTACCTGCCGTATCGGCGACCTATGGGTGCTGCGCAGCCCGCCGCGTCAAAAGGTGCTAGAAGAAACGAAACAAGCATCAGGGAGAGCGCCGCCATGACCTCCCAAGGTGTGACACCAGGTCAGAAGCACCAGCTGGTTTGCGCAAGCATAGCTGACTGCAAGCGACAACAAAGCGTTGAATCAGAGGACGAATCAACTGTCGTCGGGGACCACAACGGGGCCGACCTCACAGATCTAGACATGGACGAGGGTGGTTTCCGCCTTGTGCGACATCGCAAAGACAGGACGGTGGGCATTCCAGTGTTAATTGCTCCAAGATCCCGAAGGAGCTAACTTGAGGCAAGTGAATCCTATTGACCTGTACTCGGAAATTGAAACGATTCTCGGTGGAGACCCAGTTAAGAGCCATTGCACAGCACAAAGAGCCCTGCTCTTGGATATAGAGACAGAACACAAAGCTAATATGCTTCTAGAGACCAACACTATCTGCGGCCTTGCCATAACTGCCCGTGTACCACACAGCTGCATGACAATTACATGCACTATAAAAGGCGTCCCAAGATGGTACTCGAACGAAGAGCTGTTAACCTACCTGAGACCTCAGGGAGTATACCACGCAAGATGAATCATACGACGGGTCCAAACCTCATCTTCCGAGTGGGAATCAAGGCGCAGTGACTATGTGGTCCTCACATTCGCTCCCAAATAGGAACGCCCCGAGACGATCAACCTTGGCTTCACCAGACACGAGCTGGTAGATTACGTGGAGACGTCGCCACGCTGTTTTAAATGTCAGCCTTTTGGACATGTTGCTAAGCACTGTCGTGGGGAACAAAGGTGTAAGCACTGTGGGGGGGGGGGGGCCTCACGACTTTAGGATGTGTACAAGTAAAGAAAAACTTGTGTGTGCAAACTGTGGCGGCGACAACCCAGCTAGCTACGGCCGATGTCCAGCACGAACAGCTGCGCAGTGAAGAATTAAGACGTTTGTCCTCGGCCCGAAGACTGTGAACGAACCATCGCTCACAAAGACGTCCGGCGCGCCACAACATGGCGGTTCGGATAAAAAGTACGCAGGAAATTTTCCGCGCCTATATTTGACAAGAACTGGTACTGAGTCAACGCAAGTGCTCAACGCTGGTGAGAAATGTATCACGAAAGAGTCCACCAAGCGCACCTACGCTGATGCACTGAGCCCACCTCAAGTACCATCTGGAAGCAAACAGCAAGAAAACCTCGAGCACGTTATTCGTGCTCTGTTCACCGCACTACGTTCACACGTCGCTAAGATGCCTGCGAGTTTAAGGAAGGATATGTTGGAAGCAGTCCTGGCTCTATAGTCAGTGTTACTTTGCTCTGCTTCCACAAACACACAGTAGAATAATGGCAATGTCTCGCCCACCTGGTGTATTTCGTCCTTCAGAAGTGCCCTTAATAATGCAATGGAACTGCGCCGGTCTTCTACAACGTCTGTGTGAACTCAATCTTTTCCTGCGCGAAATTCCAACACCAATTCTAGCCTTCTCCGAAGCCGGTGTACCGTATGCAAGGACGCTCCCAGGGTACACCCGACACGGCAACCCGAGCATAACCTCGTTTGCAAATGGAAGCGCAATGATATACAAAAGGCGGGAAATACCTCACGTCGCCTCACCGGTGCAAGACCTCTGTTCCAACTCACTGAAAGTCGCTGCTGTGCAAGTGTGCCTGGGAAACCAAAAACTGAGTGTGGTATCGGTGTACATAAGCCCACGAAAAAATGTCTCCGTGGAAACTTTCCTAAATGACCTTTGCACTAGATGTCCTGCTCCTCGAATAATCTGTGGTGATTTTACGCGCACCATCCACTCTGGGGAGATAAGAGTGTAGATTTTCGAGGCAAGGAACTTCTAGCAGCTGCGGATGCTGCCGACTTAGGTGTGGCGAACGATGGCAAACCTACATTTTTCAGGAAACCAGATTCATGGAGTGCAATAGACCTTGTACTTCACTCCACCGACCTCCTGGTATCATCGACCACGGCTCCACACAGGATGGGCAGCGACCATTTCCCCATCTCACCAATATCCTGAGATTTCGAACTGCTGGTCGACAATTCTGCAATGTAACACGCTGGGACACCTACAGAGAAGCGTTGGACAAATCCACTGGAGAACTGTTTGCAGATATGTTGCAAAGCAAGCGAGCAGCAACTCCTTTGCTGAAACTGCCAGACCATTTTCCTGCTCCTGACTTGAAATTGAAGTTCTTCTGCGCAGCACGTAGATGGGTGGAGCGACAAATAATGAGAACAAAAGGAAATCCGTCTGCGAAAACCGAATATAACAGGATAAACGCTGCGATTCGTCGCCATCCAAAAACAATTAAGGCAAAATCAATGGGCCGCTTTCTGGAGAGTTTATAAACGTTTGCGCCCTTGACAAATTATATGGGTAGTAATAAATAGTCTTTCTGGGAAGATCCGAACACACAGGCCATTCGAAGCACTCGCTTTGAAACAAGGGATAGATCTGCAAACCATTGCAGAGGATTTCGTAGACGTGTACACATCTGGTACATCAGCAGGAGCGGCGATTCCTCTGTCACCCCAGTTTTTTCACACGATGAATACGCCATTCACCTTTCGAGAGCTGGATATGGCACTTAGCAAATTAAAAAGACGCTGTGCCGTGGGTCCCGATTTGATCAGCAATCAAATGCTGACAAATCTACCATACGAGCAAAAAAGGGCCCTTTTGGACATATTTAATTATGTCTGGAGCACGGGAGAGATCCCATTTGTTTGGAAGACAGCATGGGTGGTGCCACTCCTAAAGTCCGGAAAAGATCCTGCGAGCCTCGCGTCATATCGACCGGTATCTCTTACATCTTGCGTATCTAAGATGATGGAAAGATTAATATGTACAAGACTAACTTGGTACCTTGAACAAGGAAGACGATGGCCATCGTGTATGACCGGATTTCTGCCATGCTTGGCGCTCTTAGAAGAGAGAGGCTTTATTAAATATGTTCCGTTAAAATTACAGATTTCTTACCGTTTGCTATGGTTGAAACCATATGATATCATATTGTCTACAAGAGGGGGCGTGCATAGAACTGTTGAGCTGTTGAGCAGGCGACCCAGGCGACCCAGGCGACCAAGCGACCGGGGTAGGAAACGCTAAACCATGTTCAGGTTAAGGAGGTGGCTGCAGCGGTACTAATTCCCAATATTCGTTATGCTTCGGTGGTTTCTCTCGCGAGCCTATTTCTATTTAAAGGTTCAGAACATAAGATTAAAAGAAGATGATTGTAATAGCTGCCTCCTGTAACCAAGGTGAGCAATTGTGGTGCCAGAAACTTGATGGTATCAAGCCTCGGTTTGAAACGGCAAATTGAGGTATTTTAGAAGGGCGCGCTTAAAAAGTTTATTCCTGTTTGCCAATTATACTTCTCTTCTGTAAGTGTGGTTCTGTTCAAACGACTCAGAAACTGAATCCCACATTTTTAGCGCGAATTCTCATGCATTATCTATTGCCTGGGTGCAGGCTCGAATGCTGAGTGCATGCCTGAGTGCATGAAAAGCTGAAAATTTCACCGGTAATATTGTCGCTGCAAATAAAATAACGCAATATGTTCTTGAATATTTTTTTCTATCATCTGTGAGGAACGTTTTACGAGTTTCAAAAATATCAAAGGTGGGGTTTTTTAAATATTCATTTTTCAATAGGCTTTACTGTCAGCAAATTAGAAAGTTCGACGCCATTTATAAAACTGTGTGTTTGAGGTACAGCTACGTGTTTAAGGTACAGCTACGTAAAACTATTTGTTTGAGGTACAGACAGTACTGTAAAGGTTATTTTGCAATCGGTCACCAAGATTTGACACACTAGATAGTTCAGCTTAAGAGTAAAAAATACAAATCAAGCAAATTTTTAAAAAGTTACGTGTCCAGATATTTTTCTATAACACTTCGCAACAGCATAAAAGCTTCAAATAATGCGGCTTCGCTCTTTTTATGCATATATTTACTAAAAAAGCATCTTTATCAAGCTAGTTTTTTTTTGTTTTATATCGTTTGTAACTTTCAAAAACTACAACGAACAAATTTAGTCTCCGTACAAAATGAGGTCAATATTTTTTTCTCCTAAAATATGTACCTAATAAAAAGCAAGTTCACTTCCAGGCTACAGGTAGTATGTGTACAAAATATAAAATAAGCAATCAAATCTAAAATATCAACCTTGCAACCCGTGTCGACCTCTCGTGGAATCACCTGGTGGTGTTGCCCCACGGAAGTGGTCTAGTGGCTAAGGTACTCGGCTGCTGACTTGTAGTTTGCAGGATCAGATCCCAGCTGCAGCAGCTGCTCAATTGATTGAGCTGAAAATTTTGTAGGGCTATGAACCTCAGGTGGTCGACATCTCAAAGCCCTTCATTACGGTGTCTCTCATATTCATATGGTGGTTTGGGGATGTTCAACCCCACATATCAATGCGGTGACGTTCCGTATAGTGTCTAAACTGGCAACCACTCGCGTCGTAAGTTCTGCATGCGAGTAAACGCATGTGAGGGCTGGGAATGAACACGGCTCAGTCAGAAAAGGGATGAGCCGGCCATCTTCATCTCGCGAAGAGCGCATGCGATAACGTGGCCCGAAGAGTGAGGCCTGCCATGGCTCCTGATTCTAGGAGATGGGAAGCGCCTTACGTTAAGCAAGGAAACGTGAAGTGAAGCCACTTCGAGTCGAGTACGGACACTGCGTCATTTGAGGGGCAGCTGCGATTCTTGCTAACTTGCTGACAAACGGGGCTGGCCACGAATGCTGGCATGAGCGCTACTTTTAGATATGGTTGGAAGGTCACAAGCGTTGTACCCCAATTAAGTTCCGGTCACCTCGTTTACCAGCTCCTATTTTTGAAACTGAAAGCAGGTTTCCAATTTTTTAAGGGTAAGCAAAATCTCTTTTTGGTTTTTCACATAAAAGGAGCGTGCGTACAGTACAAGGAAATGTTTTAAAACTTTTATGTTGCTCAAAAGAACATTTATTTGATAAAATATATTAATAACTTCTTACTTTTTATCAACGATGGAGGAGGCTGCGGGTAAAAGTTGCTTGAGACACAAGAAACTTGACAGAACGCCCGCAGCCACCTCTACAATGCAAGACGGTAGTTATAGCGCGAGAAAAGAACGACGTCAAAGAGACAAGAAGGACACGATTCGTTTTTGTCATCGTTCTGTTCTCGCGCTATAACTATCGTCATGTCATACCAACTAGCCCAAAGTGTCACAGTTCTAATCTTCGATGCAGCAGTGACGGGACACAGGATCACACAGAAACAAGAAAAATTACTGTGAATTCATAAATAAACAGTTACATCAGCATTACGCTTTACTATATGAGCATAAATTGATGAAATGGCCACGCAGTGTTTGTGCAGAACTAAACGGTAGTTCAATGTTTGATTTATGACATCAGTTCAAAAGGGTGGGTAAAGTGTTAGATATTTGCTACATAGAGTATTTTGTCTGCGCGGTGACTACTTTTCACTGTTCTGTGTGACGACTGCAAAATGAATGTGTGTTTTCGCTAGATTGAATAGCTCATAAAACATTTGAATAGGTTTTGTAAAATAAGAGAAGAAAACTGTAAAAAATTAGCAGGCTAGTTTCTAAAGCTCTTCTTACCCACCCACGCTACCAATGCACATCAGTGAATACGATTATTGCTTAATTTTAATCTACAAGTCACACCTAAAGCCCATTATTTCTATTACACTTTCGCTGGCTGGTTTGAATGTTGAGCGCATGCAGTGTTTGTCATACTAGGCATAAAGAAAGATGGTATGTTCCTACGCCTCGAAACAAATACGACAAACAATCGTGAAAACATGCTGTGCCAGTCATACTTAATAGGCTTACAAAGGCCGATTTTGATCCTCTGTGCAACTCTAATCAAGAAATAAGACTATTTTGCCAGTCGTGCCATCGAAATTTCTAACGTTTTACACAATGTATTTTTTTTCTTTCTTTCCTAACCTTCGTGTTTACGTTGTGTAGAGCATGTTACCGAAAAATCGTATACACGTGCGTATATAGACCTGCTTATATATACTTGTGTTTCGGGTATGAAAATGTAAATCCGCGAAATTAGCATTTTCATTCATATGCACGTATTTTCCTCTGTGTACATATAAAAATATATATTGATGCATACAAACTTTCCGTTTTCATTACAACTGTACTGTTATCGGGTATTAGTTTTTAATGTGTTGCGCCTACTCTTTCTCTGCAATGTATCGCTGTCATTTTTAAAGAGGGCAGAACCTCTATCAAGCTGGAGTAGCATTTAGCCCTGTCCTCTATCTGTCAAGTGTGAAGAGATTTAAATTGAATTGAATTGAATTGAACCTACTGGATGTCATGAAGGGCATGTGTTTTAAACAGTGAAATGGTCCGTAGTGATCAGTAGATGACTTGTATGTCCTTGTACTTGTGCTTTTATCTGTTATACATAAGAATAACGTGACAGGAACCACAAAACCACTTCGCTTGCTGAAGTAGTAATATTCCGTTAAAACAGCGTTTTGTAGTGTATCAAAAGATTTTATCTAAAATTGTTAGGTGACACTTTTTTCTGATCAGCCCAATTTGTTGCGTCTGTTCGGAGTTTTGACACTAATCAAGTAAATCAATCATCCCAACAATGACACCTAATGGTCCACGGCGAAAGGTCGCAGCAGATATGTTTCGTCTAAATGGCCGAAACTACTTGGTTTTGGTGGACTACCTATTGCGGTTTTCGGAGTTATGATTGCTTACATCTCTTACTAGCAAAGACTGGTAACCAGCAATGGCTGTTATCAGATCAAAGATGTCTTCACTAGGCACGCTATACTGGCAGTGCTTGTGACATATTATGATTCTCTGTTTGTCAACGATCAATTTCAGGTGTTCTCGAGTGCATATGAAATGCGAAAGTGTGACGTGACGTGTAGCGATAGGTATGCCCAAGAAAACGGGTAAGCCGGACTAATTGCGAAAACGGTGAAAGGCTGCCAGTCGAAAAATTCGACAGGCTGTCTGTCCTTAGGATGTCGTTATATGAGATTTTGGCCTGTCAGCCTGTCGGGTTATCGTCGCGCTTGTTGGTCTGTCGTTATAGCTGTCGGTCTGTCGGCATCGCTGATGGTCCGTTGGTACCTGCAAGGAGGAGGGGCTCCTCCTCCTCGAACGCGTCCACATAATGAGGTGTTTTTAAAAATTGACAATATCATCGGTGGTTTTAGAGATCAATTGTCAAATTTAGACCTGCGGTGCCGAAGAAACCAAAACTAACGCACTAGGTATGTTAGTTTTAGTTTTTCCAACACCGCGGTGTAGAAATCGGACGGTAAATTTTTGAAACCACGCGTAATATTTACAATTTCTAAAAACTAGGCTTGCCATAATTTGTGACGTAGAGCAACTTCAACGTAAAAACAACCATCTTAAAATTGATATAGTTAGTTAAATTAATTTTGCTTATCACACCTCAGTGATCTAATTAGTGGCGATATCTGCGTCATTTGATAAATGCTGCAAAAGCCTAATATAGATGTTTTCAAGATTACAAGCGTTGTACACCAGTGAAACTTCATAAAATGGAGGGGAAACTTATTTCTGCTAATACATACCAGGTATTACGCCAATCAAAATAAATGAAAAAGGGTTGCCATTAGATACTTAAAGCGTGAAATTTGGAGCGAAGTCGATTGATAAAAATATAGGTGTGGGCTAGAAAGGGCTCACCGAGCACAGAGACCCGCGAAGGCTTATTATGAAAATGGGGGCAGATATGGCTGGGCCACAACCAACAAATTTCTGGGCACTCCATTCACGAGCTTCTAACGTCGAAACAGAAGGCACGTTTCCAAGTTTTTTTTTTAAGTCTGAATAAAATTTCTCTCTAGTTTTGCAAATAAAAAATTGTGCATAAAGTTCAAGGGAACGTCTTATAAGCTTGAAGTACCTCGAAAAAAAAAACATTTATTGAAATATATCTTGTCAAATAGACAAAACAATGTGTAGAAAATTAGTAGGCTATATTCTAAAGCTCTTCGTGCCCACCGACACTATTATTGTACGTAAGTAAACGAAACCGGATGTCAACAAGGGAACGCGTTTGTAAACAGTGAAAGGGTCCATAGTCTTTAAGGAAAAATCTGTATTGCTGAAAAACACCCTGTATATTATAAGTATGTGCAAGCAGTTGACCACATGCATTGTTCCAGTATCAGAATGCACTCTGAATTTTTTACATATATGGCTACATAAACGGATAGTCTCTCTTATTTAGCAGAATATATATATTGCTATTAGTTGCCCTTAACATGCTATATTATAATGTTCACAGCCTATGCTGCCGCTTCCCGACCACGAAAAACTGAATTGGGCAAGCACGCATACTCACTGGCACCACAGCGTATACCACCAGAATATTGATCGTAAAAGCTGAAATCACTTCTTAAATGCAGCGGCTGGAGAAGTGGGCTTGACGAGTTCTCAATCGAGAATTGACCCGACCTGGTCATGATTTGTATGCTCCAAGAGCCACATTGATTTTACCACAGCTATTAGCTGGATGTGTAGACACTGGCTCTTTGTTGAGCATTGTTGTGCAGCTCAGCAAGGAAGAAAGACACTTCGGGGCACACCAGAAACTTACTAAAGCACTCAAGAACTCCTTGCGACTCTCAAGAAAACACAGCTTCTCAAGCAGATTTCATGGACATGTCAGTCTAGGAAAAGTAGTCATGGGCTCTACAGCAACACTTCGCCAGTCTAGAGTAATTTTAGTGCGTAGCAAGGTTTGAGCAGTCTGTACCCGCAACCACTGTTTTGTTGTTACCCGAGAATATCAGTGTGGCTAATCACAGCGGTCACCGAGCTGCAGGTGGACAATAGATGGCTAGAAACAAAGTGTGATAGTCGAGGGGCTCACGGAGAAAACTATTTTTTGTAGTAATACAAAACCATTGACACCTACAACAAGCGAGCACCTTGGCAGTGTCGCAGGTGTTCATTTGTTAAGAGAAGTTACTTTCGCTGGCAATTGGCCAGTATTTGTACGAGATGCCACCGAAAATTCTTGATTTCTTTTTTCCCCTCGTTCACCGCAGACCATATGTAGATGTCAAAAAAGCCCTGCACAAAAAAAATTTGATTGATTGATTGATTTGTGGAGTTTAACATCCCAAAACCACAATATAATTATGAGAGACGCAGTAGTGGAGGGCTCCGGAAATTTCGACCACCTGGGTTTCTTTAACGTGCACCCAAATCTGAGCACACGGGCCTACGACATTTCCGCCTCCATCAGAAATGCAGTCGCCGCAGCCGGAGTTTGAACCCGCGACCTGCGAGTCAGCAGCCGAGTACCTTAGCCGCTAGACCACTGCGGTGGGGTCACGAAAGAAAGAGAAAAGACAATCCCAAGAATAAAAAAGGAAGTTATCATTGTAAGTTCTCATATTATATACAAGGTTAAACGCAATTTATCTAGCCAGGGCACTTTATTACAGCTAAATAGTAAGAAATTATGCCGAGTAACTAGTGAGCGGTACATTACTAGTACAAGCAGTGTACTTCAGACTGAACTGTAGTATCTCTGGCGCAGTGAACATCACATCATTCTATCAAATCAACACCAGGATCAAACACGACTGCAGCTGTAACCAAATCACCACCCCATCTGGCACGATTTTACTTATCAATCTACACCTGGACAATTGCGGTACAGGATACTAACGTAATGGCTGATGTCATTGTCATGGCTAGCAGAGCAGGTCTTGACCATGCACTTCTAGGGGGCTATGCAGTCCAGTTTGCTTTGGCAATACGCTGTCTGCATGGGATATGCTCGAGCAGATTTCAGAGTCCACACGCAGGGAAAGACAGGTAAACCCATCAAGAGTGCCGCTGTCACCAGCTACAATTTAGGTGTGCATTTGATGAGACAAAGAGGCAAAGCTGTGCTGAAAGGGCCGGCAACAAAATTATCCTTAGGTGCGTCAAATGAAACCAGAACAGCGGCAAGCCTTAGCGATGGTATAGTGCGCGCCGTCTACATGTCACCATGGACAGGCACGCATGTATGCGCAGAGCTGCTGAAAACAATGTGCGCCTGTCAATGATGATAACTGGGCGGCATGCATTACACTATCGCAAAAGCTTGCCGCTGTTCGGGTTTCATTTGACGTTATTAGTACTTATTCATATCATACAATTCGAACATCACAAAGTCTTAAAAAATGTTGTGCAAACTTTGTAAATTAAAAAAAACACAAGCTAAAGGTGCACGAAAAATGTGTATAAGCACAAAGTAGGATGAAGCTAATAATACAGCACTCCCACTCGTTCCCACGTGTTTTAGCACGATGATTAATATATGTGGGGTTTAACGTCCCAAAACCACTATATGATTATGAGAGACGCCTTAGTGGAGGGCTCCGGAAATTTAGACCACCTGGGGTTCTTTACCGTGCGCCCAAATCTGAGCACACGGGCCTACAACATTTTCGCTTCCATCGGAAATGCAGCCGCCGCAGCCGGGATTCGAACCCGCGCCCTGCGGGTCAGCAGCCGAGTACCTTAGCCACTAGACCACCGCGGCGGGGCTTTAGCACGATGAGTATGGTCAACAGACTCTACCTATTTTTTTCCTACTTTTAAAATTTAGCGGCCGGGGCTATAAAATGAAGAACAGTATTGCTATTATAATGTAAATGCAAGGTCAAAAGCGGTATCAGCGTAGGCACAAAAGCAGCAAGAGCCAGCCGTATGTACGGGCAGCGTCGCAGCAGCAACCAGGAAGTCTTAGCTCGTGCCTGGCGCCAACGTGTCGATGTCGCTGCAGTAGTGGGCATTCCTCTTCGCTACACTTCGTCCCCCTCGGAAAAGGAGCCATCCTGGCGACTCACGGTGAACAGAGTACGAGCGGATCGTAATAAGTTTTCAGCCGCTGTACGTGAACAGTTTTACGTCCCCGAAAGCGCTGGTCTGTGGATGGCGTAACGGGTTCGACGATATAGTTAACTGGTGAAGTCTGCGAGACAATGCGATAGGTTCCCTTGTATTTTGAAAAAAACTTCGAGAAAAGGCCTGTAGGCACAGCGGGAGCCCAAAGCCACACAAGAGTGCCTGGAACAAAGTTAGGGTACGGGTGGTTATCGTCCCACCGAGATTTTTGTCTCCATTGGTCGATGGTTGTGAACAACTGGGTGAGCTTACTGCATTCCTCGGCGTGGCGGGCAGCTTCAAAGATGGGCGTAGACTCGGAGGAATCGGGGTGGTAAGGCAGAATGGTATCTAGTGTGGTGGAAGGGTCTCGGCCATATAACAGAAAAAACGGTGAAAAGCCCGTAGTCGCCTGGGCAGCAGTATTGTAGGCGTATGTCACAAAAGGCAGAATGAGGTCCCAGTCGGAGTGGTCTGAGGCAACATACTTTGATATCATATCTCCTAGGGTACGGTTGAATCTTTCCGTCAATCCATTCGTCTGCGATGGTAGGCGGTGGTAGTCCGGTGAATGATACGGCATTCGGCAAGGAGTGCGTTGACGACTTCAGAGAGGAATACACGTCCTCTTTCGCTGAGAAGTTAACGCGGTGCGCCGTGATGGAGAATGAAGTGACGCAGAAGAAAAGAAGATACGTCGCGTGCCGTGGCAGCAGGCAAAGCGGCTGTTTCTGCTTATCGCGTCAAATAGTCGACAGCGACAACAATCCACCGGTTTCTGGAAGCCGTGAATGGAAGAGGCCCGTACAGATCAATGCCAATGCGGTCAAAAGGCCTGGCTGGGCAAGGGATTGGCTGGATTGGACCAGAGGTATGATGAGGCAGAGCTTTCCGTCGTTGGCTTTGCGGGCAGGACTGAATGTACTTGCGCAAAAAGGTGTACATGCCTCGCCAATAAAACCGGGAGGAAAGCCGAGCGTATGTTTTGATTGATTGATTGATTTGTGGGGTTTAACGTCCCAAAACCACGATTTGATTATGAGAGACGCCGTAGTGGAGGGCTCCGGAAATTTTGACCACCTGGGGTTCTTTAACGTGCACCCAAATCTGAGTACACGGGCCTACAACATTTCCGCCTCCATCGAAACGGCAGCCGCCGCAGCCGGGAATCGAACCCGCGACCTGCGGGTCAGCAGCCGAGTACCTTAGCCACTAGACCACCGCGGCGGGGCAGCGTATGTTTTGAGAATGCCCGCATGTGCGCACTGAGGTTCAGCGTGGAAAGCTGAACATATTGCAGCACGAAGATGGCGAGGTATGACCAGTAACCACTTTCGGCCGTCAGACTTGTAATTCCTGAGATAAAGGAGGCCATCGCGGACCTCAAAGTGAGCCGCTTGACGGCGCAACGTTCGAGAAGATGGAGAAGTCTACGGATCTGATAGTAATCGCAGAAGAGAGCTGATCCAGTCATCCTTACGTTGCTCAGATGCCATGTCACAGTTTTCTGGAAATGCAACCATTTCGTTCACGGCAGACAAACATGCAGAGCTTTCGGAAGACATAGGTGAGCATGATAGAGCGTCGGCATCAGTGTGACGTCGGCCAGACCTGTAGACAACACGCATGTCGAACTCTTGCAACCGCAAAGCCCAGTGAGATAAACGGCTGGAGGGGTCTTTCAACGTGGATAACCAACAAAGCGCATGGTGATCGGTGACTACGACTAAGTGTAGTTAAGAGGAATGCCCACTACTTCAGCGACATCGACACGTTGGCTTGACGCACGAGCTAAGACTGCCTGGTTGCTGCTGTGACTCTGCCCGTACATCCGGCTAGCTCTTGCTGCTTCTGTACCGACGCTGATACCGCTTTTGACCTTGCATTTACATTATATTTTGGTGGAGAGTGCTGCGGTTTTCCCCAGTCCTGGAACTGCGTAGCCGAAAGCTGCCGTCCGTCATGCCTGATGACTCTGTCTTCACACCCCCACCAGCTTCGCCACGCAGGAGCTGTCCCAGTGCCCAGCTCTTGCGAGAACCCGATATCTTCAGCGGCACCGACGAGAATGACGTTGAGGATTGGCTGAAATCTTATGAACGAGCCAGCGCTACTAACAAATGGGACGATCCCACGAAGCTTGGTACCGTGATGTTTTATTTAACGGATGTTGCCAAGCTGTGGTACAGAAACCATGAGGCAGATATCTCCACTTAGACCACTTTCAAAACCTGTATCGCAGATGTTTTTGTAAGCTCTGGTGTGCGCAAATTTCCCGCAGAACAACGCCTACGAGGCCGGTCCCAACAAACTGGTGAGACATTCACCAGCTACATGGAGGACATCTTCGACCTCTGCCGGCGTGTCGACCCGTCGATGGCAGAAACTGACAAGGTGCGACATATCATGAAAGGCATTTCCGACGACACCTTTCAAATGCTGCTCTCCCAGAACCCTGTCACTGTCTCTAAGGTCATCGAGTTGTGTCAAAGTTTCGACGAACTGCGACAACAGCGTCTTCTCACGCGACGCCCTGACGCCCCGGATGACACCCTCTCAAGCCTGACCACCACATCTGACCTTCAGTCGCTGCTATCGCAGATCAAGAAGTTTGTTCACGCTGAGGTCGCTCGTCAGCTATCACTTCTATCCACAGCCGGCCAACCACCGTCACCTCTGCCAGCAAACATTCGCCAGGTCATCAGGGAAAAAGTTTGCGCGGCTCTGCGATCTGCCCGTGACACTTCACCTTTGCCGAGCCTTGTTGCCTGTGCCGAGGTAAATGCACCTCTAAGCTATGCTGAAGTGGCGGCTCCACCACCTCTTAAGACTTTTACGTAACTTCCCTCAGCCGTGCAGCTCCGACCCACTCCTCGGTTCGCTCAGCCAAGGTCCGTCCAGAGTAGTGGGCATTACTCTTCACTACACTTTATTTGAAAATGCATTTTTCATTAGAAGATTACATTATATTTTATTTTGCACACTTTTTAGAGACGAAAGCTCTCAGGCTTTTTAGCCTCAGTCTGCCCTTGGAATTTGGACTTGTTCTCAAAATTCCAGTGACGCTCCAAGTATTCAGCTCGTCTGGCGTTCAGAACATTATGGATGCCAGACGGCAAACCATCGAATCAGACGTAGCCCAGAACAAAGTACCCTAGGCAATTCAGCTTATCCAATAGCAGAGCCAATGTAGACCTGCTTAATTCAAAGAATAAAATTTATGCTCTGGGCAGTATATTTACACAATCTCGAATTGCCAGAAGCTTAAACAGGGTGTCTACCGATTCGCTTTTTCAGAATTCCAGGATATTTCCAGGTTTTTTTGGTGATTTAAAGTAAATTTAATTATCGTTACGTGTACTTCCTCAAGACCCTGGGTCTTGAGTGGTAAAAAAAAAAAACAAGCGCTCTAATAAAATCAGTAAATAAATGTACCACAAGTGCTCAGATTGTTTTGAACATGTACCGTATATATGGAAAAAATGTATATCTGCCCAAAATGCAACCTCTGAGTCAGACAGTAAGCAAGTTAGCTGTTTACCCAAATGTCCCATCTACCCCCACCTTGGCTTTTTTTCTTTTTTCCATTTTGTGCTTCTCTCGTCGTTGCTCATTTCTATTGCATTCTCCATTTCTCTTTTTCTCAGTCAACATACTGCGAAATTCTTGAGGCAATTCTGCTGAGCGGGCCACCAAAGGGGGACACTGAAAGAAAATTTTACCAATGACCTTCCCCATTAAACACGTGCTCTTCAGATCCCTTCCGGTATCTCTTATCTTTGACATCCGGTATCTCTTATCTTCGACATCTGGAATCTCTTATCTTCGAATGTACGCTGCCTGCTCCTCCCCACTTTTTGTAACTGCTTTCTTGTTATGCATCCCATTTTTACGTACAAGCCTACGCCACTATCGTCGGCAACACTTTGTTGTGGCCGGACGCGGCAAACTCCTGCCGGTTCGAAGTTTCAAGCTTTTTCCTTTTTTCGTAACGTGTCTGTAGCGGCCACCACTTTGCAGTGCACGGCTTCTACTTAGCGTGTTTTTTTTTTCTCATCTCCCGAAAACATTTTGAATCACTACCACCTAACTTAAAATATATAGCGAAGAGTGCACTCCTCCGCTTTATAGTTTTTTTCGTTTTAAGACGGTGATTACCAACAGGAACAGGCGCCACCTCCAGGATATGACGTCACTACTAACACCTTAAAACTCACACACCAAGGATTACAAGACACCTTTGACAGATATAGGTCCTCCTATGAAAACGCTGGTCAGCCCGTCTGAGGCACTCCCACTGTTAACCCTGATTAACCCATTAGATGGTTTGTTTGGGTAAGCTGTAGAAACAAGACTGGTCTCAAAAGGCACCCTATGTGGTTACGATACATTAAAACATAAACGTTGTAAAATATCTTTTATTTATGTGTATTTCACACTCTGATTGCGAAAACCCTTCAGGAATAACTTGAATAATTTATGGGAAAGGCCTTCTTTAGAATTAGGTGTAAATTTAAAGACTGATTTATTGTTAGACAATATTATTGGCAACTAACAATAAAAGGGAAATGAGCATGAGATGGACCTTTAGGTGACTAAGATGAAGGTAACCTTACTCCCTTCTCTTCAACTTTTCTCACTATCCTGGTTCTCGAGAGATTCAATTTCATGACTGTAGCCACGTTATGCAGATTTCTGACCACAACAAAGTAAAACATGATAAGCTGACTTAGTGGTTATGTCAGCCCAATGCTGCGCACAATGACATAGTTGAGGTGTTGGATCACTATACGCACTTTTCAATACACTAAAATAAAAATTCAGAGCTTTGCTTCGAGTTGGATTAAAGAACCTCAAAATATTCATGCAACATAACCTGTCTGTAATGCTGATTTAAACATTGGCGAGTAACAGCATGTTTAAATAAAAACAGATAAAATGAAAGTTACCATACCTTTTCATTTAGCTCTGATTTCTTTCGACTTTTGTCCAAGGACAACAAAAGCTTTCCGAGCCTTTCAGACATATACAACGTCATAGCTTCTTCATTTTCTGCTTGGCATATGAAGAAGCATCAGAAAACTAACTGCTTAAATGCAGTAACGAAGCGAGACAAAGTATTGTGACACAGTTAGTATAGTTGTCAGTTTGGCAGCATTATTGCAGTACCCATTTTACAGTTGTAAATTTAATAGTTTCAAGCAAGTTTAGCATGTGCTCGCTTGCCGCAAGCTTAATGTTCGACAGGGTTCAACAATTGATTGATATGTGGGGTTTAACGTTCCAAAACCACCATATGATTATGAGAGACGCCGTAGTCGAGGGCGCCGGAAATTTTGACCACCTGGGGTTCTTTAACGTGCGCCCGAATCTGAGCACACGGGCTTACAACGTTTCCGCCTCCATAGGAAACGCAGCCGCCGCAGCCGGGATTTGATCCCGCGACCTGCGGGTCAGCAGCTGAGTACCTTAGCCACTAGACCACCGCGGCGGGGCAGAGTTCAAGAATCAGCATGGCCACTGATTCTTGAACTCTGCCCCGCCGTGTTTGTCAGCACACAAGGGCTGACAAACACATCTTTTAATGTGTTCCCCCACTTCCTTTTTCTACAGAAATTAAAAGCTATTTACTGTTTCCCTACAACATGCAACTATGGCAAATACAAGAAATGTATTTTCGCAAAGCACTGACTTTGCACCCTATGAATTTCGAAGTGCTTCTCATGGCTTGTGTAGCAAATTTTTTTGTGCGCAAGTGCTTCAATTCTGTCAGACGAAGACGAGCTACCTACGCAGATGCCATGCCGCAGTTCAAATCAAGTTCCACGGTTAGTTTCTGCAATATGTCTTCAATGTGATGTGCCCTGCCCATTGTGTCCCATTTTTTTTCACTGTGTATTGGAACTTGACGAACGCTGCAAATCACTTCCCTTGCTAATATATCTGCTGCGAAATGTTTTTTATCACCGCCATGATTACTGCTTCATGTCTCAGCGAGCAAAACCAGGGCCTTGTCCACAATTATTGTGAACAAGGCTACTATTTTGGGTCTCAGCAACGTCAACAAATTTTCATTCTCTTGTGGTTGGCATCCTTGTCTTTCTATTCAATAGTTCTTTCCACCCAGACTAGTATCTGTCTGTCGAAGCCTTGATTGCACCTCTATCGTATTTTCAGAAGAAGAAGGCACAGTGTACCACTGCCAAGCATTCATTGCATCCAGTATATCAGCTGAGCTGTTGCCACCATGAACACCTTTTTACACAATTTACACTAGCTCAAAACAATAAAGTTGTTAATTAGGCATGCTCCACTAAAGCATCGTTATTATCCACTTGAAATGCATTGTTTTCGATTCTATGTTCGGTAACACCACGAAGATAACTGGCTTGGGCCTATGGCAGCCAGACCGAGGCGGGCAGGTATAGTCTTTCTTTGGGTAAGGGCCGGGCCAGGGCCTAGCTCTGAGTCATGCTCTCGAGCCCGGACTGGGCTTGGGCTGTGCTTTAGTTATCACTTCTTTGATTACCCTAACAAGCAATTAGCTTCACTTTTTGGAATGCGCGCTTGGTGCAGTTATCTAGTGTGCACCTTGGTACTTCTTTAGCTGACGCTGTTGGTGTGATGTGTAAAAGGGTCTTCTCTTATATCCCTGTCACCTGTAATACCAATCGCTGAAAATGACATTACGTGCTAATGTCATTTTTGTTGCTGCTACACGGGCATAGTGAATGACCTTCACACCTAATGACATTCGCTCATTGAATATGTTCACCGATGGAAGCGCCACATTGTAATCTCGTCAACAGGCGCTTGAGGAGAGATAACAATATCGCCACCTTAAATCAAGTGTAAACTATGTTCCCATGTTTATTAAAGGTACTGTAAAACATCATTGGAGAATTTGAAAGAAGACAAAAGAAGAGAAATGCAAAAACGCACACTAGCAGCTGACTTTTAATAAACCAAAGATAATCTTCTGAAACTCGCACGTATGCGTACAATCACACGAAAAGCACAAATGACTATCAGCACAACCTATAAGATAAAAAGCAAACTCATTATCAAACATAGACAAGGACGGGACGCTGGTGCGTTGTTCACCAAATTGCTTAATGTACATTGTCTCTGTCAATCCACACGCGACCTTTTTAGTGCAGCGCTGCCGCGTTTTAGACTCGCTTGCAGCAGAATTACCACGCAAGTGTGGGACAGCAGTTGAGGAAGATTGTTTTCAAACCAATTATCCTTTCTTGGGAAGCACCACAGTTCTCCAATAATCACCGACCAAGTGAAAGCCCAAAGAGAAGCCAACGCAAACGAATCAGCGTGTATACGCGCAGCTCAAGTCCCACGTTGTCTGTGATAATTTTTGAATGGCAAGCTTGAGGCGCTTCAGTGAGTTCTGATGCTTCATGGCAGCAGCTAGAGAGCAATTAGCATTCGTTTGCATTGATCATCATTAATCTTATACTAAAACTCATTAACGCTGTCACAGTTCCGAATATTGCCGACTCCAAGTTGTCAGCGGCTTTAAGCTAGTCTTGCTTTGGATGTGAACAAGAATTTTTTTCCACAAAGGCTACGACTACAGATTCACATACGACTTGAAGAGGTTGGAGTGGTCACTTGTGTATCCAATATGTATATAGCTTTCGAGAATAATACACAATGAAAGAAAATAACTAACAACATAAAAACCCAAGAGCGCTCGGCTTGTGTATTTTGTCTGTTTTGCACTCCAAGTACGTTAAAGGAACTCTACAGAAAGAAATTAAAGGGGAAAAATTCATGTTCTATTTAAACAATGGCAGCATATCCACGGAGTGAATGGTGGAGAGTGGTGCGAAGCATGCGTCCGTCTATTCATTCTTTTTTCTGTTCGTCCATGCGTCCGTCTGTGCGACCATCTGTGCGTCCATTCGCTCGTCCATGCGTGAGTCTGTTCGCGCGTCCACACATCTATCTGTGCGTCCGTCCCTGCGTTCGTGCATGCATTCGCCCCTGCGTCCGTCCATGCATCTGTCTGTGTGTTCGTTCGTCCATCTATTCAACAATCCAATTACCACCATCTCGCATCTTTTCATCATATATTCCGCATATAGAAGCACCGCCATCCAGCGGAAATTCCAAGGACTAAACGAGAGGTTGTACACGCACATTTTCTTACGGCTTGCGCTTCATGTCTACTTTCCACCTTTAACCACCTCTAGTTCATGGTGTATGCTAGTTCAGTGTATTCATGGCACTGCGGCCCAACGCTCGATAAACCTTTCTAAAACCAAGAAGGTTACGCCAAGCGAGTATAAGGTAGCAATCCTTTCTTGTCAGATAGTGCTCAATGTAAATGTCAATGGCTGCTACTGGGGAATGAGAGACAGGAGAATTTTGCTTTTACTATCTTACGCTTGCGCTTCGTATCTACTTCCCATCTTTAACCACCTCGAGTTCACGCTATATACTAGTTCACTGTATTCATGGCACTGCGGCTCAATGCTCGATAAGCCTTTCTAAAACCAAGGAGGTTACACCTAGAGAGTACAACGCAGCAACCCTTTCTTGTCAGATAGTGCTCAGTGTGCATGCCAATGGCTGCTGATGGGGAATGAGGGACAGGAGAATTCGGCTTTTATTGAACGCGCACGCTGCGAATTTTTCAGTGTTCAACAACGCACAGGAGAAACCTCCCGCCAGCACCATCTTGCAGGTCAAACGTAAGACTGGTCACAAACTACGACTACGACTACTACTACGAGGGACGAACGGGGGCTGCTTTAAGGAGCTTCGCCCCTAAAAGTGTTGTACAACATGGGAGGTAGCACACAAAATAAACCCGCTCAGCGCCGCACTCTTTGTTGTGATGTTTTGTTTTGTTGTATGACTTATTAATTGTTAATCAGCACAAGGAGGGCAGCAAACGTTTACTTTAAGTTCAGTCAGAACCATCGGGGTCATGGGTGGCTTGACACATTGTGTCGGGTGCTGCTGAAACGTTTTTTCACTGGTGTTGCATTAATACACCATTAAAGGCACGCCGCAGTGGTCACAAGGGCACTTACTGGCGGTTCATTGCGCAAGAGGCGGATATGATCCCATGTTTATAATCAAATACATGGCACATATATTACTGCTCTAAACCAACACGACAAATTATGGGCGCATGTACATGCTTACTTCATACAATCATCTGAGCCCTGCATCAATGCCCTCAAAGATACAGCCTTAACTTTATTAACAAACACTAGATTAGCTAACATACACGCAGAACACGATCGCCTGAAATGACTTGCTTTATTGAACGCGTACGTTTTGTGACAGATAGTGCCTGTCATCGTCAGTCGTGCATATCTTTGACGTGAATATCACAAAAATAAACGGGTGGAAGTTTGCGCACCACAGTCGTCCTCGTGTTTTATTTATTTGTTTATTTATTTATTTATATGTGACGTATGAAGCGATGGTTGGTAGAGGCAGAGGAGGAAGAAGTGCAGAACGGAATAAACATGGCGTATGAGCCAGGCCACGTCTCCCATTATTCATAGCGTCACACAAGTCGACAGGATGAAGACCTGCCTGCCCCTTCATCATTCACTCATCATAGACGCAGTTCCCCAGAAGACACCGTGACCATACATTGACTACCGAATCATCGCCTAGAAGGACAACGACCAGCACCATGACAGAACCATCGGCTGACCTCGACATTCCCAAGTACACCGAATCAGCGGACGATGGACCCGTGCAGGACTGGTTCAACCTATTCGAGGTCCACGCCGCCGCTGCATCTTGGTCGGAACGGGAGATGGTTACGAACTTCAGCGACTACGTCACCGGTGAGGCATTCAAATTTTACCTAATTCACATATTCGAGAACGGCGAGTCATGGCAAAAAATCAAAGAGGAGACGATTACCCGTTTCAAAGAATACGATCAAGACCTGTTCATACCTCATCAGCGGAAGGCTCATCAACTGACCCATCACAGTTACGCGAAGTCTTCCCGCAGTAAGCCTATTTTCCAAACGATATCTCAGAGAAAATATACCACCACTATACCATCATATGACTCTTCCGAAAAGACGTCACGCATTCGAACACCGACTGGTAACGTACACGTCGTAACAGACAAGGTAAAGCGTCCGTATACCAAAAGGAATCTAGAAAATTTCGCCAAAAAACTGAACCTAAACCCGCCTTTCCCAAGAGCAATGAAATCGGCATTTTCAACGTGTTCACTGCAGCACAACACTTCAGATTTTACAGAACCACCCAAATGCCTTGATGCATCGTGTCACACACAAGGCCCAAACGGTTTCGAGCGTGTAACGGAATTTACTTGTGACGAGCTGGTGAATCCTCGCAACACCAGCCCCCTCCCTGACGTTCCCGACCAGGGTCGTTCGACAGACACTGTTAGCCTAACTACGCTGCACAAAGAAAAACATACGCCATCAGAACCACCTGAAGCCATGTCTGTTGTGCTCTCATCGTCAAGTGACAACACACATGTGAGTCAAAGCACTGCAGAAATTTCGAATCCACCAACGCCGGCGCATTGTCAACTGACAGAAGCATTTACAATCAATGATGACTCACAACCATCTTGGGAGCTTTCTCATCAGTCTGTCACGATGCTTTCATCGCAAGACAAGCCCAGCAGTACAGTATCGACCACCGACTATCTACTGATCACATCACCATGCAAAGAAAAGCAGACTCATGTTCCTGAGAGATGCCCATCTGACCAACTTTCGCAAGAAAGCGAGCAATTTCAACAAAGGCAACTCCACGAACTCCAAGAACTGCAACGGCTACTCGAACAAGAACAACGATCAAGTGAGACCTCCTCACGAGTACACTTGTGGCTGAAAGATCATCAGAGACAACATCAATTAAAGAAGCAAAGACGAAGTCGATGCCTAAGCCATCTTCGCAGAAAGCAACGTCGACAAAGTTTCCTGCACCAGTTCTCAACGCCGTGTCTACGATTCAACAAACTGAGAGAAGACCACAGAAAGCTACGAAAGAGACGTGCAGCTACCACGTGTACAATGAAGGAACAAAGGCATCATACCATCAGCTTCGGTTCTCGCACATGCAGGCTGCAAGCACTCGTTCTGTCTCAGCCACGACACAGAAAGCAGCGTCTACGACGGAGAACTTCGTGCCTACGACATCCGACTCTCAAATGCTACAAGTACTTCGACCCTTGTTCATTCATGACGAGAATCGCTGTGTCATCTGTAATTTCTACGTTCAAGGCGTGCTTCAGTTGGCCAGAACGCAACAGTCAACCTCGCCCACCAGAGTTGTCATAAAATTCATCGGACTGCTCAATCGGCCTTGAAGATTTAGTGAGATTGTGGAACTCTGTCTGGACGTGAAACTGTGAATTTGGGCATTGTTTTGTTCATTCACTTCTTTAATTTGTTATAGTTTGTAACCAGTGCCATCTTTCGGGGAGAGGGGGAATCGTGTGACGTATGAAGCGATGGTTGGTAGAGGCAGAGGAGGAAGAAGTGCAGAACGGAATAAACATGGCGTATGAGCCAGGCCACGTCTCCCATTCTTCATAGCGTCACATATATATTTATTTATTTGTTTCTTTCCGTGCCAGTACAAAAAGTGGAGCAAAGGCAAAAGGCTAAAAGCCTGACCAAGGGCCTATGGTCTAAATGCAGTGAGGCAGACAGGCTGTCATAAGAATTTTGCAGGATACAGATGAAAATACAAAAATATACAAAAACGGAAGAGGTACATGTGCAAATACTGTAACACAT
Source organism: Rhipicephalus microplus (assembly GCF_043290135.1). Lineage (NCBI taxonomy): Eukaryota > Metazoa > Arthropoda > Arachnida > Ixodida > Ixodidae > Rhipicephalus > Rhipicephalus microplus. The sequence continues at coordinate 17,258,990 of NW_027464588.1, forward strand.
ACAACAGTAATAAAGTGCTATTTCTAGTAAACAAATATATACATACCAATCGCAATGTTTTATATACCAATTAGACATTAGTTGCGATTTCTCAACGCTATTGCAAAATATATACAAAAATAACAATATACACAGGGAAGCCTAAAAAAAGAACACACACATAAAAAGCGTCAGATACTACTTATGCTAAGAGAAAACATAGAACGATAGCCAAGACAATTCAATGTGGTTTTCAATCAGTACCAACCTGATCGTATGCTTAGAAACTGTACAATTTATATATAAGAGGCTGTCGATTTTGTTTAAAAACGTGGGTATCTGAAAAGATAAGTGTTGTCGTCTGTAGATCGTTCGAGTCTTCGGAGTCCTTCTAGCGTAAGTATGAAAATCGTACAGAGAACCACGAAAATCCAGCGAATGATAGAGTCTATTGCGTTTTATGTACTGAAATAACTTAATATAGTACATTTGGCTTTCTTTGAGCATGCGATATTTTGAAAATAGCGGTTTGGTCCGCAAGTCAGTATAGGGCCACGAAAATCTTCAAAGGTTCTCAGAACCCTCTTTTGTAGAATAACCAATTTTAAATAGTTCGTTAGTGTTGTAGTCCCCCACACGCGCGCAGTAAGAAAGTCGTGAGTAGAAGAGAGTATAATAAAAGATGTTCTTTAGCCACAGTGGTATGAAAGAATTCAACCTGTATAGGCAGCCAATACTTTTGCTTAGTTCTAGCTTTAACTTTGCTATATGCTCATTCCAAGACAGGTCTTCTTGAAACGAGACACCTAGAAACTTCTGGCTGTTAACTTGTTTTAATATGTGGCCCTAGTAGGTAATAGTCATATTAAAATTTCTTGGTTTAATCACGGGGGCAAACAGTATGTACTTGGTCTTATTTGGGTTTAAGCCCAACTTATTAAGTTTTAACCATGACAGGAGTCGATTAAAAAAATTCACGTTCCCTTCAAGGTCGACAAGTGAAGAAACCTTAAAAATTTTTTCTGTCGTCCACGTACATTACTAGTTTGGAACAATCTGGAGTGTGGCAAAGATCATTAGTATAAATTATAAATAGGAGGGGACCCAGAATGGATCCTCTCGGCACTCCTTTCTGGACCACGACGTAATTTGATCACACGTTATTTATGCTCACAAATTGGTATCAATATTCTAAATAGCTTTTTAATAGGTCGTGTGCAATTCCTCGTATACCACATGAGGTTAATTTGTGCAACAGGATGTCATGATATACGGTATCAAACGCTTTACGCAGATTTATGAATAGCCCAACTGTGTATAAGTTTTTCTCAAACTTCCCTATTATGTAATCTCTTATTTCAAGTAATGCAAGCTCTGTAGTTTTGTTTTTTGGAAGCCAAATTGCACATTATTTATAACACTGTATATAGCAAAATATCCTGGAACCGCTTGTTCAATGTACTTTTGTAAACTTTTGATAGAACCGGTAGCACGGATATGGGCCGACAGTTGGTCATGTGTTTCGCATTGCCGCCTTTAAAGATAGGACGTACACGAGCAATTTTCAGCTTGTCTGGGAAAATGCCCATGGTGAAAGAAAGATTGATAATTTACGCTAAGGAAGCAAATAACACATCGGCCACGTATTTTATCGGCACAGGTTTTATTTGGTCGTAACCTTCTGCAACTTTGCTTTTTTTTATTTTCCTAATACGTTTTTTTTTTCAACTTTGGTGCATGTGACAGGGGTTAGCAGAATTGTATTGGAAATACTAAAAATATTTGACAACAGGTGTAGAACCGTACCATCAGTTTCATCTTGAGTGTCACAGCATGTTATGAAATACTTGTTAAATGCTGTTGCTGCATTAACATTACTAAGAACACCCGCTTCTGTCTCAATGGAAGATATATTGCTGTGAGGTTCGTGGCCCAGCAGGTCTCTGACTTCATCCCAGATTTTTCTTGGGTCATTGCTTATTCTGCTGAAAAAATCTGCGTAAATAGTTTATTTTAGCCTGTTTCAACTCGTAATTAGGTTGATTTCTGTACTTCTTGTATTCCTTTAGCATATTCATGTCGCAGGACTTGACAAATACATGAAACATGCGGAGTTTTTTCTTCATTTTTTTATGCAAGGCATTTCAAATCCAAGGTTTTCTTATTTTTTTTGCTCCGTTATTTCTTCAGAACCTTCGAAAATGCAATATTGTAACATTGTTCTAGTTTTCCAAAAAATATCTCGTACGCATCGTTTGGGTCTGCTACCTGAAGCACACGCTCCCAGTCCTCTTCAATAATTCGTTGACGAAATAACTCCAGCGTGTGATCAATAATTTTACGAAATACCACCTTTTCATGGTTATTAGCTTGATAGCGATCACGTGATATAGGAAAGGCTAAAAATGGGCAAATGATCGCTTATTTCTAAAGAAATTGTCCCAGCGACACACGATTAAGAGCATACGTTCGTGATTCAGATATCAGGCAGAGTTGCCGTTTCAGCCGTCAGTCGCGTGGCTTTTGTGATAATGTTTTCACAAGCAAAGTAGCTCATAACCTCTGTTAGCTGTCGAGCTGAGGCATCCAGTGAAAGCATATCGACGTTGACACCACCCATGACGGCAAAATTTAAACCCGAATGGCAGGAATAATTCAGCACATTTTCAATCGACTCCAGAAATGCTGGCTTGCTACCTTTGGGTGGCCTGTAGACCACGGTTATAAGTGCCCTAGGCAGGCGCATCATTGAGCGTTCAATATTTTTGTTTACATAAAAAAAATTGAGGAATAAGTTCATGGTTAATTGTATCTTTGACGTAAATGGCCACACCACCTCCTGGTCCTTCAGTACGCACAAGGCCATTATAAGTATAACCTTAAAAATAAGGAGAATCTTCGCCAGTCGTTAGCCAGGTTTCCGAAAACATAAGTACATCAAAAGCAAAATAAATCCGAGAGAAATAGTCATCTAGCTGATCTTTTTTATTACGTATGCTGCGTACGTTCACATGAAACAATGTTATTCGGTTGTGAGCGTCGTGCAGCAGTGAATTAAAAGAGTCAAGCTCATAATAGCCCACTTTTGTCATTTCAGTAGTGTTTCGGCAACGTAATAACCCCCAGTACAGTTGTCATCAATCTAATCAGCAACAGCCGTACTGTCACTGACAGCCTTTGCTGTCATTTTACTTAGATCACTGGCAGTGGCTATCCTGAGCACCAGCGAACTTTCGTTCCGACGAGCGAATACCTTCCTATTTGTTGTCCAGACAAACTTCCACTTCATCTCCCTTTTACGTTCTATTGCGGCCCCAAGCAGTCGTTCGCCATTCGTTGTCAAGTGCTCATTAACGTACACTGGGGATGACACTTGACTTCCCAGTACCCTACTGTCGATTTTAGCTTTCTTTGCCTTGTTTAGCAAAGCATTTCGTTTTGTTCTTCTCACAAAGTGAACAACTCTGTTGCTTACAACATGCCGAGATGTGACCACCTTATGGCATATGTCAACATCATCCTCAGAAATTTCTTCATACATAATAGCTCCAATGTTCTTAACAGCCTCGAATGGTTCTATATCAGCAGGAACGCCCTTGATTTCCAAGTTATTGGAACAGTGGCACTGCTCGACCTCTTCGACCCTGCTCCGCAGTTTGGCAATTACCACTTTTCGCTCCTCGTTTTCTTTCAGTATCTAACTGAGGCCCTCTTTGAGGTACTTTACTTCTTTCAGTTTGTCCTCAATCTCTCGGAGCTCATTAGTGGTTCCTGCAAATTGCTCAACGCAAATACTTTACAATGCCCATAAGCGTGTACAGAGCTTCCCTTCAAAAGGAGGGCGAACTCATCGCAGCCACCCCCCCCCCCCCTTCCTCAATCCCTATGAATGTACCAACGTGTATGGTGCTCACTTAGCGCCCCCTCTCATCCCTCTTACCCCCATGCGCATGCCTATGACAATGCTGAGTCGCGTAGCCAAAGAGTGGCGACCCCTCCCCCTGCCAACCAGCAATTTTTCTTCCTGTGGCATAGAGCATAAAATGACGGTCCAGCATCTGCCTGCCCGGCCCTCACTCCAAGGACGTGCACCAGGCCCCGTGCCTATGCCTCGGGCACAGCTCGAAGGAACTAGTTCAATTAAATGGAAGTTTCACTTCAAAAACCGTTCAGCAAGTTCATCGTGTATGCGGTGGCTACGAAACATTGCTATGACAGCGAACATCATTCGTGATGTGTTCCTAAAGCTATAACGTTGAAACACGTATAAATGTACTAATTATCCGCCGGCTTCTTAGTAGCGTAATGAAGGAAAATTTATTGCGGTTCACATTAGGCCTGAAAGATTCAGGGCTGTTTTTTTTTTACTTGGTGACTTGTTATGTGGAGCTAGATGACGTTTTTTGCGGAATTGGTGGTTATGAAAGGAGGTAATATTAAAAATAGCTCGCTGCAGAATAACAGCCTCACAGAGTGCTTCCTTCAAACTCTGTCTGATATCATCTCTATGTGTATCAACGCTGACCACACCAACTAGGACACCATCCTACCATTCGTAACCTTTGCGTACAGTACTCCTACACAGCGCACCTCAGGCTTTTCCCCACTCTTTCTCGTCTATGGCCGTCAAGCGACATCTCCACTTGGAATCCCCATTTTTATGTCTATATATGAACTCGTCGGCGTCCTCGAGTTAGCACCTGATCTCTCGCCTGGCCGCTTGTCATGACGCGCCTAGCCAACAAGATCAGTTAAGACTCGCTACGATAAAGCTCACCGCGTTGTTTGCTTCCATACTAGAGACTAAGTATTATTGTTGTAGACCCCAATACGAGTTTCTGGCCTGTGTGAGAAGTTTCAGTCACGTTTCATCGAGCAGACACCTCCTGTGAACTATCTAGTAACTCCCGTTGTAATGCCTTCCCATGGCCGCTTTTGTGGCACACAGGTTGTTCACGTGCGGCGCTTGAAACCATTCGTGCACGGTACACCACCACCATAAACAGCGGCAAAGTTGGACGCTTCCATGCGATGGGGAATTAGTGTAAGCACAATATTCACAGTACCTGAGCTTCATCTTGTTCATCTGTATGTAATCATCAATACGGTGAGCGTATTCTTCGTTCGAGGCGTTGATCGGGTGGTTCTGCTTAATGAACATAGTCGTGATTCCAACGCTGCTACTGCCTGGCAGTAAACCTACATAATCCTTATTGGGCACCGGCATCTGTAATCACTGAAAGAGTTCCTAAGCATATGCCTTTCGTGCTTGTAGCCTGAACAATATGCCAGTGGAGTTTTGTTGCTGCATCATCAAAAAAATCGGCTTTTTTAAATGAACCTCTAAATGTCGTAGATGTTCATGTTGCTTTCACACACAATATGCCCATTATAGAAAAGTTTGAGATGCCCAGGTGGTTGCTTATTACTAATTAGGCAACATAAACTTGCTCTATATATAGGAACTTACTCTTTCCTGCACATTGCCTTTCTTTCAAAGTTTATAGGGCAAACTTGTTTTTCCCGCTGTGTTACTTGGAAAGAAAAAAGATAATTGTAATAGGCTTCAAAATGTCAATGTTACATTTTTACAAGACTTTTTATTCTTTATTCAAGGTTACAATAGTTCTTCCATCAGTGCAGCTTACATTAAGTGGTGTTGAACGGTCACTGTGTTTTTTTCTTAAGTTGCACGCTGTTTTGGGACATATCATTTCGAAATTACAGTGATGTATGAATGCGCAACAATAATTCTAAGTGAATTGGTCTGTTTGATTTCCCAGGTTTTTTATGTGCAGGCTTCAAATAGGTGTGTGACCATTTTCCAAGTGGCAGGTATGTACGCGTATATGTTGATTGATGCTGACAAGCAGGTTTGTTACTACATTCGTGCCCAGACATGGTGGCTTGTAGTACGAGTAAGCGAAGCGTATTCAGAGATGTACTAAGCAATAGTAAAAAGAGGGACAAAAATGAGAAGGGTCAGCAGAAACTTCATTCCAAACAAGCTTTATTACCCCCCCCCCCAAAAAAAAAGTTTAAAATACACAGAAAAAGCACAGATATCATCGAGTCATTGGACAGAATAACAAGGACTCTGTGTTTATCTGCCCACCCCCATACAGATTTGTACACTGAAGAAAAATTGGTAGCTGTGCAAGTTTGTGCACCTTTTCAAAGAAGAAAACTGTTCAGGATTTCTTTTTCACTGCCCCTAGTTGTGGGGTCTGTTTCATACACAGCCAAAAACATGCATGTACTGTACATTCTGACCTTGAATATCTGAATGGAACACATCTGCACACTTCCAACAATGAAAAATGGCTGACTAGACCATATATAACAACGTGATATGGAGAAGCTTTAAGTAAGGGCACGTGGGAGGAGGTAACATTCTGAATCTTCACAATGGGTAAGATGCAATTAGGGGCACCGGAATTATTTAGACCTGCTGGTGACTGTTCATGTTCGCCCAAAGCCGAAATTAACAAATGCGTATTTGTCTAATTGAAAAAGGCTGCTGATGCTGAAAACTGGTAACTTCTTTGTTGTTGCCTTTAGTCACTAATAAAACTTCTAAATCTCATTATTAGCTAGCTGAACCTATGTAATTAGTTGTGTACTGGAAAAGTGTGCCAAATGAAAGTAGGAATGTTGAGTGTTCAGAAATGTGGGAGACCCAAGCCTGTGAAAGCTAGATAAGACATACCTTGATTTATTGAATAAGTTTCACAAAGATAGAGATGTGTTAGGCAAGAGACAGAGAGGCAGATGATTTAAAAGAACACCATGCAAAGGTTGGTTGCACCTTGTGAAATTCTTCATTTTTTAGATAAACCTTAAATTGACGGTGAAATTATCAAGCATCGTTAGAATCTATCATTTCTTCAAAATCTGACGTATCAGTTTGGTTTGGATAACTTCGTGTGCATTTCCTTCAGTGTGCACACAGGAGGCTTTTTCCTGTTTAAGCTTCACACAATCTCTCATCAATTTTTTATGGTGCATTTGACCCATACTCTTCAGTTTTATGATTAGAATTATCATGGCGTGGTATTCTCTTGGGCTCAGCATATCATTTTCTTATTGATCAAGGTAAAACATGGTGTTTTGAGTCTTCATCTTTTCGTTCGAATTGACTGTTTTGAGTTGTAGCAGCACCGGCGCTGTAGCATAAGTCTCATGTTGCAGCTAACGATAGCTTTCAAAATGCAATGAGTGCTGGTTCAAATAAATTAACTCTTCAGTGATATTAGGCCGATTGGGCATAATCGCTTCAATACTAGGTCATTTTTTATTGTGAGCTCATCTCTCTATGTTAGGTTCTACAGTTGAACCACTTTATAAGAGGCTTGCTCTGGACAGCAATTTTTGTCTATTATACGAGATGTCTTTTATAAGTAGGGTATCTCGTATGCATTTCCTTATCAACTCGTATTTTACTGTGGGTATGCTGGTGCTTTTTATACCCATTCATCTCTTATATCAGTGCCTCTTATAAAGTGGTTCGACTGTATACGTGCACACCTCGAGGTTATTGGCGCTTATCTGTAGGCGGCGGGGCTTTTATTTTTCGCAGTGAGTAAGCACTGTCAGTCGAAGATTACGGTTTTCAGTTGTATATTTGCTGTGCGTGGACGTGTATAGCCCAGATGGTATTAAAAAATGTTCTGGTCAGCATTTCTAATATTTGTTGCCATTCACTTCCAGAAGTGTGTGGATTTGGCTAAGTTTGCTGTTTTGAAGTGCCGAAAATGTTTCATCCTCATTATTTAACACCAGACTAGCATCCACATACTTTCTCGAATGCCTGGTTATTGAACATAAATAAAGGCTATTCCAGATAAGATCATTGTTTTATTTAAATGTAACTAAATGAAACTTTCTTTCCCTCTTTTTGGAAGTGAAAGCTTTTGAGTAATACTGTACAGAGTTTATATGCACCGTTCTATTAATTGTGACATCTGCGCACCTGCCCTTGGCTTAACATTTAACTAAATAGGATTGATGTTCTCATATTACATAAAGAAAATAGCAGTACAAATATAGCACTTAATGTCATAAACATCATTACACCTATAGCAACTAGTCCTTAAATAAGTAGACTACCTTTGTTCAATTTTTCTAAAGGATTCTCTTGCTGAGTTGAGTCTAGAGTGCATAAATTCAATTGCCTTCTTGGGCAGTCATTTAAGCTGGATTTTTTTGCATCTTCTCAGCTGTGAGAAATACCTAGTTAGGACTTATTGCATTTTCAGGACAAATTATTCTTGCGTTTGTAACAAGAAAATTCGTTGCAGAATGCCAACTTTTATATCAATTAGTTAACTGCACGTTCACATATTGTACAACCTTCAAGGCAGCACCATGAAAGTGCCCCATTACATTTATTTATTTATGCATTTATTCATACTCTCAAACCCATAAGGTATTACACGGGGTGGGTTGAAAAGCAAGTGAAAGTCCTCATGAAAAAGGTTGATAGCTTTTTTTAGACACAACCACACACAACCAACAGGCAATCAAAGGAAAGCACAGGGATTATATATATTTTTTTTGAACCGTAATGTAGGAAATATGGCATGAATAGAAGTGTATGAAAGTGAGCCGAACGCAAGGTTTCTGGTTTTTTGCTACACAGTGTTACCTATATGATGATTGACAAAACTAGCAATGCCTTACATAGACATCTTACATAGATAGATGGTTTCAATCCTTTGAGCTCTTAAGGATTAATGAGCAGGAGAGGCCTGTAGCGGATTGTAGTGATTATGGCGATGTGATGGTAATTTTAGAACAACTGTGATAGGCACGACACTTGCTGCATTATTATTGTTGTTCATCATAAGTTTGACGACGATATTTTGAGAAAGTTCCAAAAAATTAAATACTTTGCTAACACATATATGTGTGCCTAAATAGAGGCAAGATATCCAAGTTTTCTACTGACAAGATTAATAAAAGTTTGAACTTTAGAAAGGTTGATGCAGAAAAGTTGTTATGGTGATGATCAGCTAGCATGTGATCAGCATGGTTAACAGTATTAGTTAGTTTGATTGCCGAGATAGCTGAATAGAAAGACAGGCTTGAATGACGTACAATTTAAAAGCTCACAAAAAGGGGTAGTGGCAGCTTGAGTTGAGTGGAAGGCTTTGCATATTCCACGATTTAACTGTATGAGCCCCATGTTACCTCAGTTGAGAAATATAGATTATCTGAAAGGTCGTAATGTCTTTATTGTGGGTCATTTAACGAAATGCCAATCATCAACAATGGCATGAATATTGGAAGATATTTTGGGAAGTCATTATTGTATACCAGGAAAATTGAATGTTCTGGAAGATATCTCTTTGGTACCGAGGAATAAACATGTTTGCTAGATGCAATGTCATTGCGTGCAACAGAGTGAGTAAGCCAAGTGAAAAGGTGAGGGTCTACATTAAATTTGCTTCGTTCAAGGAAAAGCAGTTTGTGATATAGTTAATCAATTTAATTCTTCTCACCAATAAAAATAGTCAGTCATCAAAAAGTCAATCTGTAAATAGATAAAATTTCTCAGTGAAGGGAAGAAGTTGAGTTTCAAAAGAAAATGAATAACAAAAAAGTGAACTTTGCACTGAGCCGTGAATAAATGATACACAGCCAGACTGACTGGCCTGATGCTTATTTATTGCCATATTCACAGGCGTGAGCATGGGGAGTGGGCAGGGGGGGCGCCACCCTCTAGTCCCCTAAAAGAAGGGGGGGCAAATATGCCCATACACTGAGTTATTAAAAAGGGGCAGCACTGCGACAAATCTTTGCCTCCTTCCTTTGAGAAACCTTACTCTCACTTACGGCTGTATCTAAACTCACCTTAGGCTTTACTTGGTTCGAACTTAGCTGTAGCATTATCTAGCCAGCATAGTAGCATGCTGAGATTAAGCTTGAACTCTGCTTGAGTTGGCTATCCGTAACAATAATGAAATGTTGCTTGAACTTGGCTGTGGCTCACTGGATTCCGTGCCGACCGGTTCAACCATCGCGATCTCCGAAGTCAGCGTAACTGTGGCTAAGCGGGCTGGCCCTACGCCAACTCCTGACGCCGATTTTCAACGGCAGCGTAACTCTGGCTTACTGGACGCGCCCTACGCTATCTTTTGACACCGACAAGAGCTCTTGCCAGTGGTGCCCCGTCCTCGGACTCGAGCAACCATGTCCATCTTTCCTGTCTTCTCCTTACTTCCGTCGTTCGCTGTCCCTGTGCCTCGCTCTCGCCTTCATTTTTCTCTATCTCTTTACCTATTTATCCTATCCCTTTAATTCCTTCTCTACCCCCATCCCTCGTGAGCTACTGTTAAGGATTCCTCCCCCTGAGAGACAATTACGGCGCTCACTTCTCTCTTCTTTTCATTCATTACCACCCCCCCAAAAAAATAGACGTTTTGCTTGAACTTCACTTGACCTTGGCTGTAGCATTGTTGAACTTTTGCTAAAACTTGGTTTCAACTTGGCATATTCAATCGATGCTGTAAATACCGATTTCATTTAGCAGTAACCATTGTTTCTCACAATGTTGCTTATGCCTCGAGAGTGCGATTTTTCTTTTTGTGCCCCAAGGCTGCCCATTTTAAGGTCTGACTTGCACACTAGCTTTTATAACCACCAATTATCACGTTATGGAAGTACGACCATGCATAACGCACATATGCCAGTAGTTCGTAGTTTCAAGTAGGTGGCACGATGCCCTCAAGTTTCAAAAGACGGCATTCTTCCTGACCCTGTCAAACTTACAGCCGTTTCAGCGTTTTCCAAACCGACCACCATGAAAGAGCTCCGAAGCTTCATAGGCCTTTGCTCTTACTTCCGGCGCTTCGTCCGCAATTTCGCGACGATCATCGCTCCTTTGACCAAGCTCCTCGCCGCCTCTAGAGACCTTTCAGCCTGGTCTGCCACCTGTGACGATTCTTTCAATGAACTGCGCCGCCTCCTCACGTCGCCGCCTATTCCGCGACACTACGACCCATCGGCACCAACAGAGATCCACACCGACGTTAGTGGTGTCGGGCTAGGCGCTATTCTTGCACAGAAGAAAGACGGCTTCCAAGAGTACGTGGTTGCCTACGCAAGCCGACTTCTTAGCAAAGCCGAAACCAATTATTCTGTCACTGACAAGGAATGCCTCGCAAATATTTGGGCGATAGAGAAATTTCGACCTTACGTGTACGGGCGCCCTTTCGACGTTGGATGGATGGATGAATGAATATGGCTGTACCCTTTAGATCGGGTGGTGGCTAGCGCCACCAAGCCGTAATACCGTAATACGTCGTGACTGACCACCACGCCCTCTGCTGGTTGTCGTCACTGAAGGATCCAAGTGGTCACCTCGCCCGGTGGGCATTACGCCTCCAAGAATATAATATTCGCGTGGTCTATCGCTCCGGCCGGAAACATTCGGACTCAGACGCCCTATTTCGTTCGCCTCTACCCCCTGACCCGGACTGCTGCGAAAGTCTAACCTGTGATGCCACTGCCGTAACCATCGCCGACATGCCATCTGAGCAACGCAAGGACCCTTGGGTTGCTTCGATTCTAGACATCCTGGCTGGGTGGACGGCTTCCCCCCCTTCTCGCACTTTGCGTCGGCAAGTCCAGCACTTCGCCACTCGCGACGACGTGCTGTACCGACGCAAATACGCACCCGGTAGACGTCAGTGGCTACTCATGATTCCACGTCATCTGCGATCCAAAATTTGTTCCACGTTTCATGACGACCCCCAATGTGGCCACGCAGGTTTCCTGAAGACTTATTCTCGCATACGTCTCCGATATTACTGGCGTGTCATGTTCTGTTTTATACGACAATACGTTCGGGCTTGCTCGACATGCCAGAGACGAAAAACTCCCCCTTGTCACGCCAGCGGTACCTTGCTACCCTTACCATGCCCATCCCGACCATTCGACCGCGTCGGCATTGATATCTATGGTCCCCTTCCCAACACAGCTGACGGTAACCGCTGGATCATAGTTGCCGTCGACTATCTCATGCGGTATGCCGAAACTTCATCCCCTCCCTCGTCTACAGCCAGAGACGTTGCGACTTTCGTACTTCACAACATCGTATTACGTCATGGAGCACCTCGGGAGTTACTGAGCGATCGTGGTCGCGTATTCTTGTCAGACGTCATCACAGCTTTGCTGCGTGAGTGCCACGTCGTTCACCGCATTGCAAGCGCCTATCATCCCCAGACCACTGGAATGACAGAGCGCTTCAACCGCACCCTTGGTGACATGCTGTCTATGTATATCTCGTCAGACCACTCCAATCGGGACCGAGTGCGTCCGTTTATCACGTTCGCTTATAATACCGCCATTCAAAGCACTACTGGGTTCTCCCCTTTTTTCTTCCTTCACGGACGCAAACCTTTTTGCACTATGGACACCATTCTTTCGTACTAACCTGACACCGCAGAGTCCACAACTTTGTCTCAAGGCGCTACATACGCTGAAGAATGCCGCCAACTGGCAAGATCATTCACAACCCAAGACCAAGGACGCCAAAAGCACCACAATGACGCATCAAATAACACTACTTCTTACGATCCAGGTTCACTCGCTGGCTGCATGTCCTTTCTGCTACACCTGGCCTTTCTACCAAGTTGGTCCCCAAGTCGTCATCATCATCATCATCATCAGCCTGACTACGTCCACTGCAGGACAAAGGCTTCTCCCATGTTCCGACAGTTAACCCGGTCCTGTGCTTGCTGCTGCCATTTTATACCCGCAAACTTCTTAATCTCATCTGCCCACCTTACCTTCTGTCTCCCCCTAACCCGCTTCCCTTCTCTGGGAATCCAGTTAGTTACCCTTAATGACCAGCGGTTATCCTGTCTACGCGCTACATGCCCAGCCCATGTCCATTTCCTCTTCTTTATTTCAACTATGATATCCTTAACCCCCATTTGTCCCCTAATCCACTCTGCTCTCTTCATGTCTCTTAAGGTTACACCTACCATTTTTTAGCATTGCTCGCTGCGTCGTCGTCAATTTGAGCTGAACCCTCTTTGTAAGTCTCCAGGTTTCTGCTCCGTAGCTAAGTACCGGAAAGATACAGCTGTTATATACCTTCCTCTTGAGGGATAGTGGCAATCTACCTGTCATAATTTGAGAGTTCTCGCGGAATGTGCTCCACCCCATTCTTATTCTTCTAGTTACTTCAATCTCGTGGTTAGGCTCTGCGGTTATTACCTGCCCTAAGTAGACATAGTCTTTTACAACTTCAAGTGCACTATTACCTATCTCGAAGCGCTACTCCTTTCCGAGGTTGTTGTACATTACTTCCGTTTTCTGCAGATTAATTTTAACCCACCTTTCTGCTCTCCTTGTCTAACTCCGTAATCATAAATTGCAATTCGTCCCCTGAGTTACTCAGCAATGCAATGTCATCGGCGAAGCGCAGGTTACAAAGGTATTCTCCATTAACTGTTATCCCTAACTGTTCCCATTCTAGGCTTCTGAAAACCTCCTGTAAGCACGCGGTAAATAGCATTGGGGATATTATGTTCCCCTGCCTTACACCCTTCTTGATTGGTAGTCTGTTGCTTTTTTATGAAGCACTATGGTAGCAGTTGATGCCCTGTAGATTTCTTCCAGAATGTTTATATATACTTCATCTACGCCCTGATTCCGCGGTGTCTGCATGACGGCTGATATTACTATTGAATCAAACGCCTTCTCGTAATCTATGAAGGCTATGTATAGTGGTTGGTTATACTCTGAGCATTTCTCTATTACCTGATTGATAGTAAGAATGTGGTCAATTGTTGAGTAGCCTGTTAAAATCCTGCATGTTCCTTTGGTTGATTGAATTCTAATGTTTTCTTTACTCTGTTAGCAATTACCTTTGTGAATAGCTTGTATACTACAGAGAGCAAGCTGATCAGCCTGTAGTTCTTCAAGTCCTTGTCATCTCCTTCCTTATGTATTAAGATGATGCTAGCGTTCTTCCCAGACTCTGGTACTCTTCCCGTCAGGAGACACCTCGTAAACAGGGTGGCTAGTTTTTCTAACACAATCTGTCCTCCATCTTTCAGCAGATCTGATGTTACCTGATCCTCACCAGCAGCTTTGCCTCTTTGCATGCTCTCCAAAGCTTTTCTGACTTCTTCTATCATTACTAGTGGGGTGTCATCTGGATTACTGCTACTTCTTATAGTATTAAGGTCGTGGTTGTCTCGGCTACTGTACAGATCTCTGTAAAACTCCTCCGCTATTTTACCTATCCTATCCATATTGGTAGTTATTTTGCCTTCTTTGTCCCTTAGTGCATACATCCGACTTTTGCCTATCCCAAGTTTCCTCTTCACTGCTTTGACGCTTCCTCCATTTTTCAGAGCGTGTTCAATTGTCTCCATGTTATACCTTCTTACATCGCATACTTTACGTCTAATAATCAACTTCGAAAGCTCTGCCAGTTCTATTTTTTCTGTTGCACTTGACACTTTCATGATTTGACGCTTCTTAATTAGGTTCTTCGTTTCCTGGGAAAGCTTGCCAGTGTCCTGTCTAACTGCCCTGCCTCCAACTTCCACTGCACACTCCGTAATGATACTTGTCAGATTATCATTCATTGTATCTACGCTAAGGATGGTTTTCTCACTAAGAGCCGGGTACCTGTTCTGCAGTGACACTCTGAGTTTCTGTACTTTCCCTCTCAGTGCTAGCTCATTGATTGGCTTCCCCAAGTATCACGGCCCATATCGTGTGCTACAAAATACATCACCAGTAAATTACCTCATTAGGCCTCTGCAACCATCTTCTGACCAACGTAGTCATGGCCAGCCAATTGTCCACGTCTCGAGACTTCAGCCCTCCTACAATCCTCCCGTGTTTACTTGTCCATAGGTCGCCAGGATGGCTCCTTATTTCGCGGGGAGTAAATGTAATGAATCTGAATAACGGACGCTCTGCTGATAATGAAGAAGACTAGGAGGATCGGTGGCTGTAGTAGTAGCTCGCGCACACTGCTCGCCATTAGCCAGACCTGCCTGATAAAGCACATTTTGCCAAGCTGCGTCTGAGCCTTTCTCGACGTACAACACCTCTATTTTAATATGACTTTCCTGCTCACGGCTGGTTCTTTTTTCATCCAATTTTCTTTCTTCTTATTTACATTCCATTGGTTCTATTAATTTTCCCTGTACATTCCTAGGCATTACTGTCTGTTAGATCTCATTAATATTGTGTCGAAACACGGAAACAACGAGCCCTTAGGTATACACTTCTTTCCTTTATTTCATCAAACGAGGGTCTCGTACTGGCAGACTTGGTGTCATTAGGTTGTATACGAGGGACTATTAATCAGCTGCCCACTCGTAATAACTTCATGTGCTACGTGACGCCAGACATGCGCATAAAATAGTGTTTCACACTCGTCGCTTGGCTTATAGATGGCGCTGACTGACACTCCTACTTCTAAATTCACATATCAACCCAAAAAAGTGGATGGAGGGGAGGCCGCTGTGATAGCTCAGTGGTTAGAGCATCGAAAGCGTTATTCAAAGGTCGTAGGTTAGTTTCCTGCTCACTGCTGGTTATTTTGTCACCCACTTTTTTTTCTTATTTACATTGCATTGGTTCTAATATCTTCCCCTATACATTTCTTGGCATTACTGTCTGTTAGATCTCATTATTATTGTGTCAAAACACGGAAAAACGACCCCTTAGGTATATACCCATTTCCTTTATATATATATATATATATATATATATATATATATATATATATATATATATATATATATATATATATATATGACTTTCCTGCTCATGGCTGGTTATTTTTCATCCACTTCTCTTTGTTCTTATTTACATTCCATTAGCTCTATTAATTTCCCGTGTACATTCCTTGGCATTACTGTCTGTTAGATCTCATTAATACTGTGTCGAAACACGTAAAAAACGAGCCCTTAGGTATACACTTTTTTCCCCTTTTATATATATATATATATATATATATATATATAGTCTAGTAGATCCTCCGTGAGCGGTCACAACGTGGTTTATTTCGACGTTTCGGCCTAGAGTCTGGCCTTCATCAGGAATAAAGATACAGTTTGTCTGTGCTCAGCTTTATACAATCTCAAATCAGAGGGCAAGGAAAGAGGGAAAAAAAGGAAAGAAAAAAAGAAAAGGAAAGAAAAAAAAAACAAAAATATTACACGGTGGACGCCCCTCGGGTGCCCCCCTTCCACTTTACCCTCCACTTCCCCCCATCTCTCTCCCCCCTCTCCCCTTCACCTTTCTGATGTCAGGGGTCTGTGTATGTTTCCGTTCACTACCGCATTCCTCCCGATCAGACGGCCCCTCCTGGCACTGGCGGTTCGGTGTGGGGCAAAAAAAAGAGCTTTTCAGGAAGTCCTAAGCCTTTGACTACTCGGGGTCCCGTAAAAAATTCGTCGTAGAAGGACGGGGGCCGCATATTGTGGCAGAGGCTGGTCAGCGGGCATTTTAGGAAGTTCTAAGCCTTTAACTACTCCGCGCCCTGTCAACATTTCGTCGTAAAAATAGGGGTGCCCCGTATTGCGGTAGGCTGTGCAAGCGCGTGCAATGCGAATTCCTGGCCCGCTTCTAAATTACGCGTGTCGTGGGGGCCTCCCGGCTGTGCACATGGTTGCTGTTGGGCATGTCGTGCATGGCACAATTGATTGGGTAGTAAAATAAAACAGAAAACAGACGACAGCTGCACTTAGGAAGAGTAGTTACACTTGGAATTGTTTTAGGTTGTCCAGTGCCCTTCGCAGCTGCAGTGCCGTGAACTCAGTTACTATTTTCATTGTTGCCGTTATTGTTTTCTAATGCTTTAATTGCTGCAAGTGTACCAGGATTCTCATTTATTCCTCTATCGAGGGTGTTAAATCGGTGGATAAGGTATGACTCTCGTTGTTCACGTTCTCGATTTGATTTAAATCCCGTCTCTAAGAGCGTTACTGATAGTTTGTCGAATGCATGGTCGGGAAGATTGAGATGTTTTGATAGAGGTAGACTTGGGGCTGATTTCGCATGGGCTCTGTGATTATTGAAGCGAATCCTAAATGGTGTTTCTGTTTGTCCGATGTACTGCATACCACACACGTTGCATTCGAGTAGGTACACCACATTAGAGGAATCGCATGTTAGGTTTCCTCGTATGTTAATCGAAAACTTGGATTGCGTGCTGGTTGCTTTGTCTGTTTCTCGCATCGCCTTACATACAAGACATCGTGGCTTTAAGCAAGGGCGGCATGAATTATTGGGGGGTGATGTGTTAATTTGGGAGTGGACAAGGGTGTCTTTGAGGTTACGTGGTCGTCGGTAAACGACGCCTGGAGCGGATGGGAATGCGCGTTTCAGACGTTCACTTTGTTCCAAAATGTTGTAATGTCGTTTAAGGATTTTGTTTACATTGGGGAAGTTTGTGCTGTAAGTCAAGCAGAGGTTTGTTCGTTGTGGGTCTTCTCGTGGTGGTCGCTTCATAAGTAAGTCTTCACGCTTTAGTTTTCTCGCTTTTTGAACAGCGTCATTAATTACATGTGGGGGGTATTTTTGTTGCTCGAGCATAAGTTTTAGCCTCTGTGAGCTCGTGTCAAAGTCAGCGTCTCTAGTGCAGATTCGCTTAAACCGGTGAGCCTGGCTGTATGGAATACTGTTTTTACAGTGGCGTGGGTGATCGCTTTGGTAATGAAGGTATTGTTGTCGATCCGTTGGTTTGCGATATAGGGTTGTAGAGAGCTTCTCTTCGTCTATCGTTATGGTAACATCAAGAAAATGTACGGTAACTTGCGAGTATGTGTGTGTGAAGTGTATGTTCGGATGTACAGCATTGTAAGTGTCTATAAAGCTGAGAAGTTCGTCCTCGCTGTGGGTCCAAATAAGAAAGATGTCGTCTATGTATCTTCTGTATAACATTGGTTTCAAGGAACTTTGTGCAAGAAATTCAGATTCTAACTTTCCCATAAATATGTTGGCATAATTAGGTGCCATTTTGGTGCCCATAGCGGTCCCGCTGATTTGTCGAAAATACTCTTGGTTAAACTCGAATGAATTTAATTCGAGGACCATCCTCGTTAATGTTGCAATGGCCGAGAAATCTGGGGTGTTAGATTGTCTATGGTTTGTGTACATTTTTTGTAATGCAGCTATGCCGTCATCGTGAGGAATATTTGTATATAATGAAGAGACATCAAGAGTAACCAAGTACGAGTTTTTCGGCACCCAGATACCCGCAATGTCTCGAAGAAAATATGTGGTGTCTTTTATGTACGACGCGAGGGTGCATGGAATGTGGCTTATTATTTTGTCCACGTACCCTGATATGGGTTCAGTTATTGTACCGATGCCTGATATGATTGGTCGACCTGGGTTACCGGGTTTATGAATTTTGGGGAGGATATAGAAGCGACCTGGACGAGGGTATGCTGCTTGCATCAGTTTGTGGTCAGTGTTGGTTATCTTTTCTGCGTCCAACAGTTTCTTTAGTTCTGTTGATACGATACGTTTGTATTCGTCTGTCGGATCACCTGGGAGGCGTTCGTAAAATCTTGAGTCGTCTAGTTGGCGGTATGCTTCTTCTAGGTAGTTGGTTGTATTAAGGACTACAATTGCTCCTCCTTTGTCAGCGGGTTTGATTGTTATGTCTGTCCTAGATGCCAAATTTTTCATACTTATTTTTTCAGATTTGGTCAAATTTTCTCGGTTTCCTTTCTGTCTGTGGTATTCGTGTACTATATCTTTCTGTACTGCGGTGATATAAAGGTCCAAGCACTTGTCTCGATTACTGTTCGGTGTCCAATCATTTGATTTACGACGGTGAATTGTTTCGTGGTTAGAAGGCCTATCCAAGAAATATTCGCGCAACCTTAAGCTTCGAGCGAAGTTGTCGAGGTCTCGGAGTAAGTGGAATTCATCGAAAAATTTTGTGGTCGGGCAGAAGCTTAGTCCCTTAGATAGCAGTTTTACTTCGTCAGGTGACAAGCTCGTGTCCGATAAGTTTACAACCACAGTGTCACACGGTGTGTTCCTAGATGGGTGCTCGTTTGTACCATTAGTGTTTTCCTGGGTGGTGGTGTTGTAATGATAAGGCACTGTATCAGGGAACGCGGGTTTGGGCACATGGTCTCTTTCGAGTTTATGAATTTTTGTGGTCCTGATGGCTTGGTATTTATTCTGCTCAAATTCTGTTAATCGCGTGATTTCTTCGTTCGATAAAGTGTTGTGGCGGAGAATGGTGTTGGTCATAGCGACCAGTTTCTTTACCTGCTTGTCACTATGATTAAGAGCAATTTCTGTTAATTTAAGAGATGCCTCAAGGAGGACGTTTTTCCATGTTATTTGGTCGTGTTTATCTAGATTTGTAGCGGAGGTTGTAGCGGAGATTTGTAGCGGAGATTTGTAGCGAACGAAGAAATCACGCGATTAACAGAATTTGAGCAGAATAAATACCAAGCCATCAGGACCACAAAAATTCATAAACTCGAAAGAGACCATGTGCCCAAACCCGCGTTCCCTGATACAGTGCCTTATCATTACAACACCACCACCCAGGAAAACACTAATGGTACAAACGAGCACCCATCTAGGAACACACCTTGTGACACTGTGGTTGTAAACTTATCGGACACGAGCTTGTCACCTGACGAAGTAAAACTGCTATCTAAGGGACTAAGCTTCTGCCCGACCACAAAATTTTTCGATGAATTCCACTTACTCCGAGACCTCGACAACTTCGCTCGAAGCTTAAGGTTGCGCGAATATTTCTTGGATAGGCCTTCTAACCACGAAACAATTCACCGTCGTAAATCAAATGATTGGACACCGAACAGTAATCGAGACAAGTGCTTGGACCTTTATATCACCGCAGTACAGAAAGATATAGTACACGAATACCACAGACAGAAAGGAAACCGAGAAAATTTGACCAAATCTGAAAAAATAAGTATGAAAAATTTGGCATCTAGGACAGACATAACAATCAAACCCGCTGACAAAGGAGGAGCAATTGTAGTCCTTAATACAACCAACTACCTAGAAGAAGCATACCGCCAACTAGACGACTCAAGATTTTACGAACGCCTCCCAGGTGATCCGACAGACGAATACAAACGTATCGTATCAACAGAACTAAAGAAACTGTTGGACGCAGAAAAGATAACCAACACTGACCACAAACTGATGCAAGCAGCATACCCTCGTCCAGGTCGCTTCTATATCCTCCCCAAAATTCATAAACCCGGTAACCCAGGTCGACCAATCATATCAGGCATCGGTACAATAACTGAACCCATATCAGGGTACGTGGACAAACTAATAAGCCACATTCCATGCACCCTCGCGTCGTACATAAAAGACACCACACATTTTCTTCGAGACATTGCGGGTATCTGGGTGCCGAAAAACTCGTACTTGGTTACTCTTGATGTCTCTTCATTATATACAAATATTCCTCACGATGACGGCATAGCTACATTACAAAAAATGTACACAAACCATAGACAATCTAACACCCCAGATTTCTCGGCCATTGCAACATTAACGAGGATGGTCCTCGAATTAAATTCATTCGAGTTTAACCAAGAGTATTTTCGACAAATCAGCGGGACCGCTATGGGCACCAAAATGGCACCTAATTATGCCAACATATTTATGGGAATGCTAGAATCTGAATTTCTTGCACAAACTTCCTTGAAACCAATGTTATACAGAAGATACATAGACGACATCTTTCTTATTTGGACCCACAGCGAGGACGAACTTCTCAGCTTTATAGACACTTACAATGCTGTACATCCGAACATACACTTCACACACACATACTCGCAAGTTACCGTAAATTTTCTTGATGTTACCATAACGATAGACGAAGAGAAGCTCTCTACAACCCTATATCGCAAACCAACGGATCGACAACAATACCTTTATTACCAAAGCGATCACCCACGCCACTGTAAAAACAGTATTCCATACAGCCAGGCTCACCGGTTAAGGCGAATCTGCACTAGAGACGCTGACATTGACACGAGCTCACAGAGGCTAAAACTTATGCTCGAGAAACAAAAATACCCCCCATATGTAATTAATGACGCTGTTCAAAAAGCGAGAAAACTAAAGCGTGAAGACTTACTTATGAAGCGACCACCACGAGAAGACCCACAACGAACAAACCTCTGCTTGACTTACAGCACAAACTTCCCCAATGTAAACAAAATCCTTAAACGACATTACAACATTCTGGAACAAAGTGAACGTCTGAAACGCGCATTCCCATCCGCTCCAGGCGTCGTTTACCGACGACCACGTAACCTCAAAGACACCCTTGTCCACTCCCAAATTAACACATCACCCCCCAATAATTCATGCCACCCTTGCTTAAAGCCACGATGTCTTGTATGTAAGGCGATGCGAGAAACAGACAAAGCAACCAGCACGCAATCCAAGTTTTCGATTAACATACGAGAAAACCTAACATGCGATTCCTCTAATGTGGTGTACCTACTCGAATGCAACGTGTGTGGTATGCAGTACATCAGACAAACAGAAACACCATTTAGGATTCGCTTCAATAATCACAGAGCCCATGCGAAATCAGCCCCAAGTCTACCTCTATCAAAACATCTCAATCTTCCCAACCATGCATTCGACAAACTATCAGTAACGCTCTTAGAGACGGGATTTAAATCAAATCGAGAACGTGAACAACGAGAGTCATACCTTATCCACCGATTTAACACCCTCGATAGAGGAATAAATGAGAATCCTGGTACACTTGCAGCAATTAAAGCATTAGAAAACAATAACGGCAACAATGAAAATAGTAACTGAGTTCACGGCACTGCAGCTGCGAAGGGCACTGGACAACCTAAAACAATTCCAAGTGTAACTACTCTTCCTAAGTGCAGCTGTCGTCTGTTTTCTGTTTTATTTTACTACCCAATCAATTGTGCCATGCACGACATGCCCAACAGCAACCATGTGCACAGCCGGGAGGCCCCCACGACACGCGTAATTTAGAAGCGGGCCAGGAATTCGCATTGCACGCGCTTGCACAGCCTACCGCAATACGGGGCACCCCTATTTTTACGACGAAATGTTGACAGGGCGCGGAGTAGTTAAAGGCTTAGAACTTCCTAAAATGCCCGCTGACCAGCCTC
Source organism: Rhipicephalus microplus (assembly GCF_043290135.1). Lineage (NCBI taxonomy): Eukaryota > Metazoa > Arthropoda > Arachnida > Ixodida > Ixodidae > Rhipicephalus > Rhipicephalus microplus. The sequence goes on from NW_027464588.1 coordinate 17,281,132, forward strand.
TGCCACAATATGCGGCCCCCGTCCTTCTACGACGAATTTTTTACGGGACCCCGAGTAGTCAAAGGCTTAGGACTTCCTGAAAAGCTCTTTTTTTGCCCCACACCGAACCGCCAGTGCCAGGAGGGGCCGTCTAATCGGGAGGAATGCGCTAGTGAACGGAAACATACACAGACCCCTGACATCAGAAAGGTGAAGGGGAGAGGGGGGAGAGAGATGGGGGGAAGTGGAGGGAAAAGTAGAAGGGGAACACCCGAGGGGCGTCCACCGTGTAATATTTTTGTTTTTTTTCTTTCCTTTTCTTTTCTTTTTTTCCTTTCCTTTTTTTCCTTCTTTCCTTGCCCTCTGATTTGAGATTGTATAAAGCTGAGCACAGACAAACTGTATCTTTATTCCTGATGAAGGCCAGACTCTAGGCCGAAACGTCGAAATAAACCACGTTGTGACCGCTCACGGAGGATCTACTAGACTATATGCAACGCTATGGCCACTCAACCACCATGCCTGCCTATATATATATATATATATATATATATATATATATATATATATATATATATATATATATACATACCGTAACAGGTAGTAACCGAAGCCTAATGCTAATCCTCAATCGACGCTACAGAGTCATTTGTAACAATGTGACAAAAACATTTGGACAGTTGTTTGTTCAGTTTTATTCAAGAAAGATCAATCAGCTGCCTAATTGATTTCAATGAAGCTGCTTCTCCTCATAGCATTTCTCGTCTAGGCAAAATCAAGCGGCCACATTCACTTTAAATGACTGACACCCAACCGTCACTCCACCGTTCCGTATTTGAAGCTCTATAGTGATTGTCGTAGGCGCCGTCTGTAAAAGAAAAAGTCGCAAGGTTACTGAGGCTGCTAATGAATGTATATTCTGAACGCGATATGAGCTCAAAGCTGTATGACTAGACTTGTGATTGTGTTATTTTTTGTGTGAACTTGCACTTTTGCAGCGTATATTCAAAACCATCTATTACCTATTGACTTCAAGAGTGACCCCTTATTCGATGTACAATACAGGGCCACGCCTCCAGAAATGACCTCCCATATACCCTGAACATGTAATTGACTTCAAGATATTAAGATCGTAATTTTTACATTGTTGTATTCAATAACAATATTTATTAGCATTATTACTTCAATTATTCTTATCTAAAATATCAAATGTAAAAGATGGTAAAATAATAAAATATACAACCACTACAAAAATATATGAGGTACTGCATACCAAATCCTGGAGTAATATTCTGACTTTTCAATGCGGGTGGACGGATGATTGATTTAGCCTCATGAGGTTATTTGAAGATATACACGGGAACACATATCCCCCCCCCAACAAATTGTGGACATCGTGATAGGAGATTTACCATGCGTTATTGTGATTGACATAGCGAACTCATACAATAACAACTAAGCTATAATATACGGGGGAGTTTAGTGTAGCTTTCTGCTACGCTCAACCGGAATGTCATGTTTCTTTTTTTTTCAGTAATACGTAGTCAGAGTTTTGGAGGCCTGTCTGGTGGTTTCCAAAAAATGATCTGGCTGGAAGGTTTTTGTTTGTAATGCCCACCTTGCCAGATTCAACAGCCACCCTGTGCCACGGGGACCAGTGCATGGCATTCAGACTGATGTTCTCTTTCCTGTAGCGACACTAATCCTTTATAGTCCACCGTGGTGGTGTAGTGGTTATGGTATTCCGCTGCTGACTTGTGCGTTCAAAACGGGCGGCGGGGTTTGCATTTTTATGAAGGCAAACTGGTAGAAGCCCATGCACTGCGCGATGTGAGTGCACGTAAAGAAACACCAGATGGTGAAAATTTCTGGTTGCTGGTGTGGCAAAACGGAGAGGCGAGCGAGTTGGTAATGCTTCATTGGGCCCTAACCGCAAGCACACGTTTTTCCAGCGACAGAGACAAAGGGTGGTGACAAGCGTCAGCGGTAAACTTGCACCATCGCACCGTCACATCGCAGTGGCTGCAACCGCATGTCCCAACGAAGTGTTATTGTTGCTTGAATGAAAACTTTCACGTGATTACTAATAAATTGCAAATTTATGGTTGCAATCACAATTGTGTACGGCAAATTTGCAAATGACAAGTTCAAAAGTTGGTTGACGACAACATGCTAGTTTATTAATATCTTCTGTGACGTAACTGCCCCGCCGCGGTGGTCTAGTGGCTAAGGTACTTGGCTGCTGACCCGCAGGTCGCGGGATCGAATCCCGGCTGTGGCAGCTGCATTTCCGACGGAGGCGGAAATGTGTTAGGCCTGTGTACTCAGATTTGGGTGCACGTTAAAGAACTCCAGGTGGTCGAAATTTCCGGAGCCCTCCACTGTGGCGTCTCTCATAATCATATAGAGGTTTTGGGGCGTTAAACCCCACATATCAATCAATCTGGGACGTAACAAAGCCGCAAAAACCGTTTCACGACCTCCTATTTTTGCAATCTTTGGTTTAAACACAATAGGCTGCCCAGAAGCGTACGCTATGATGGCTACGACGCAATGTACACGAAGATTTTGCATTGTGGCAAGTGACGAAATTGTCACAAGCCGCCATCTACACATCAAAAAAAACCAATAACAAAATTCATGACAAAATATGGCCGTTCTCTCACTCTCCGAGCGAGATGAGAATGTTAAAACGGTAATTGACAGCTTGCAATACTTGAAGTACGTGCGGATAACAAGCATTGAAAGCAAATCACAACCAAAGCGAGGTTCAAAGTCGCCCCCCTGTGCCTGGAAATCACAATGCTGGCTTCCGGTCGAAAATCGATCTTTTCTAGTGAAGCGCTCGATGCGACAAGCGGTGGTGACAAATGTGTTTCCGTGACAGCAAATCTTGTCGCACGTCGCTGTTGTTTGTCGCAGTCGTGAGGAAATCACGTGCATGCGGTTAGGGCCTTATGGCGTAAAAGTAGCGTTGAAAAAGACGAGGACAAGGAACGGAACACCCCAAGCGCTTACCCAGAACTTAAATCTTTATTTCTTGAACAGAAACTTTCACAGCGTCGAGCGTGAACAGAAAGTTTCACGCTCGACCAAACCTACGCGTGCGCATCGTGGGGACGGTAAAAACCAAAACAAACACACACCTCCTGCAGTAACCCCCACCAAACTACTACCCCCTTTCCTTAAGTAGCATCACTTCCTTTTTCAATAAAGACAAAGAATGATCACGAACACTCTCTGATGTGAGAAGCACTTGTGGAGTTCACTTTGTTGTCCTCGTCTTATTTCGCGCTACCTTTACGCCATACTAAACCTCTACAGCGTCTACCGTAGTGATATCGTGGTTTTGTGGCTTAGACCCTAGGTATAAGTAATATTACTATAGGCATTTTGTTGCGCACTCCAAGCATTTTTTGGCGTCTATCTATCTATCTATCTATCTATCTATATATCTGTATATCTATCTATCTATCTATCTATCTATATCTGGCAGCCTACATCTAGGTGCTCTCGTGATCATCCCCTTAAATTGGGAAAAACCCTACTATTAGGCGAGGGTAAGGTGTTTTGACTAATACGACCCCCTGGTCATGACAAGAATTATATGACAATCTCATCGTGTACGTTGTCGAACACTTTCCGCGAAACAGTGGCCCATATCCCCGGTGGGTATGTGCCACTTTTGTGTGGGTCTGGTTCTCAAGTGGTTGACAGTTCATATCAACTCAGGAAAGGTGGGAAGAGACAGGGGCAATTTAAACGCGTGATCGGTTAAAACAAGCTGACATCAGCAGCATTGAACCGACGAATCGAGATAATAAATGCCATGGTGCCAGTAGCATTCAAACCCCAGCATCCTGCGTGGCAACCAAGTATTCTTCCACAGAACCGCGCCAAATTTCGCTACTGCTTTGGAGTAGACTCTAATGTTCGTGAAGCGTGAATCAGGAATGCAGTGATGGCTTACCTTATTTTATAAAGTACTATATATATGTACTCTTAGGATACAGCCGTCATTCGTGTTATAGCGCAACTGTAGTTAGGCGCAATGCGCTCAAGGTGATTGGTAGTTTGTTTCAACCAAAAATGGCGCTAACCGACATTGCAATTTTACCTCGACAGAATTAAGAAAAGTCTGCGCACTTCCGTGAAGTGAATGACAACGAGCGGGCGAAGCAATAAGTCTTAAGATCAGTAATGTCTATGGTGAATAGAACTACTAATGTAAAGGACGGACAGATGGACGGATGGACAAGTAGACGAATACACGGATGCATGGACGGCAACACGCACTGGCGGACGGATGGACGGATGGCGGCGGATGGACAGATGACGGTGGTGATCGTGTACTTTATTGCCGTATATTTGATATAATTACACATAAACTCGATTGTTTACTCGTATGCTTTTGTTCTTTGTGAAACAAGTGTCAGTTTTGGTTTGGTTTTGTAGGCCGTGATTGACGCCGTGGTCGGCACTAAGGCGTTCTGCCTTTAAAAGCTGGCATCAGCAGCGTTGACCCAATGAACGCGTAGAATAAATATCATGGTCTCATCAGAACCCAGCTCAATCATTGTGCGCGGCAATCAAGTACACTACCGCCGAGCCAAGCCAGGCGTGGGAACTTCTTTTCAAGTGCATCATATTGATCGTAAAACCTGAATTGTGGTTGAAGTTCTGGCTATCCAATCTTCTAAGCAGTGCATACGAGCTCCTGTAATACAGCCGTCATGATTAGTTAATGACAATTGTAGTGAAGCGCTGTCCACTGGAGCTCATTTATCTGGCTGTGTCCAGAGCCACCATCCTGACTGGCACAGCCACTACATATCAGCTAACTGCTTCTCGTGTTGCGATTACCCATGTTGCTAATGGTATCACTACGCAACCGTAAAAATGCGACTATTTAACATATGTCTGCACGTACACTATTTGTGCAAATATTTAGCGTAATTTCATAACACTTCGCTCGATAAAAAAATTCCAACAAAGTCACTTTCGATACGTATACTCCACATGGCGTTGATTCCTAAGGTACGTTGGATATGCATGGATGAAAGAGCCTAATTAAGGTTCAATAAGCAGTGCTTGTGTCCTAGCCCGAAGCGGGCCGCTCCCACGTTGGGGCTAAAAACCATACATAGCCTTTCAGCCACTTCGCGGGCCCTTTGGACTGCCTGTACTTGTTCCTCTAATGTACGACAACACAAAGCTGTGCCCCTCCGTTCTTTAATATTCTCCTTGTCGATGTGTAAGGTGGAGCAATTCCACAGCGTATGAGCGAGATATATGGTGTCGTGATATTTATCGCATGTTGTAAGAACCCAGAACTCCGGATGAATCCTGTTAATTAACAGCGCGTTGAGATAGGTTCTTCTTTGTAATCGCCTGAGCGTAGTAGCTTGAGCTCTGTTTAGTTTACTTTGTGGAGAGAGGAAGACCCTGCGTCCTCGATAGAAAAATTCGTTAGGTCATTGTACGATAGTACGTGCTCCTTGCATTCTGAAACCTCAGCATCTTTTTGTCTTGTGGCTGTGTGGTTGGCAAGTCCTCGTGCAGCATTGTGGGCAGATTCATTGAGGTTCGCAGGAGCACCGTTGATTTCTCCCATGTGAGCAGGAGACAAATAATCGTGTGTGGCTTGATTACGTTTTCCTTGAGCATTGCTAGAGGCTGTCTAGAGTTGCTGGCTGGCCTATAGTTGCTGACCTAGAGTTGCTGTGAATCCTCGATCTATTTGGGTCTAAACGTTTCAATGAAATGGCTACTTTCTCGGCAAGTTTTCACTCTGCGGAGAAGCCGGAAGCTGAGTTCACTAGGTGACCTTTACTGTTCACAAGTACAGTTGTGAAAGCTCTTTATTGGACGCAAAATCCACGTCGATGAACGAGCATTCCACAGGCACACTTTAAGCATTTGCTAGCAGAGCTTTTGCTCTGACTTGCCTTCCGCTCACATTAAGACTAGGGTGAACATTGTTCAGAAGAGGCATAACTGTAATATTGTGTTTTCGTTCGTGGGGTATTTCTTTGTGGTGGTCATATATCGCTGTAATTGGTGCACTGATTCGTTTGAGGATGTGCCTTCCTGCTTGGGTTGAGTTAAACTGGGCTCTCTTGTGCCTCGGCGATTTTATTCAATGTGTTGTTCATCCCAAGCTCCATGAATTTTTCAGTTTCGGTGTACATAGGTAGCCTAAGAGCTGCGTTGATTGTCTTCCTCAGCAATGTATTAAGTTTGTCTCTTTCGGATCTCTGCCGCTCATGCATCGCTGCTACGTAGGCGAAGTGGCACAACTTAGTGGACTAGTCTTACGACATTGTCTTCTCCAAGCCCTTGTTGGCAGTTAATAACTATTTTGATGAGCCTGATTGCGTTGTACACTATCTTAGTGATACGCTGAATAGTTTGGTTATTGGAGCCTCTGGCTTCTATCAGCAAGCTTAGGACCCGGATAAAATCCACCCTTGTAATGACGCTTGCGCTCATAGTGTAGAGCGTTATTGATTGATACGTGGTGTTTAACGTCCCAAAACCACCAAATGATTATGAGAGACGCCGTAGTGGAGGGCTCGAGAAATTTTGACTAAATGTGGTTCTTTAGCGTGCACCCAAATCTGAGCACAAGGGCCCACAACGTTTTCGCCTCCATCGGAAATGCAGCCGCCGTGGCCCGGATTCAATCCCGTGACCTGCGGATCAGCAGTCGAGTACTTTAGACACTAGACCACCGCGGCAGGGCTTTAGAGCGTTATATCGTTGTCCTCTGTTGCAATACATCCCCTAGTTTGCGGCCTCCTCTCGGAGTTCAGACTTCTTGGGTAAGTATTGAAGTCCCGTGGGAATGAAGTACTCTTTCGTAACATTTACAGCCTCTTGTAATCTTTTTTCTATTTCTCCGTCACAGCTTCCAATAGACCATATCGTGACTTAATCTGCGTAAATATTGTGCCCAATGCCTTCGATATCTTCGAGTGTCCTCGCGAAACCTATCCTAAAGATACTGAAAAGGGTAGGCATTATAAGCGCTCCTTGGGGTGTGCCCTGGATTTCTAGCTTCACTGTATCTGATTTTAGGTCCGAAGCCATGAGCGTTACCAACTTTCCGCTAAGAAAGGCTTCGAAGTATTGATAAAAGTTGCTACCCAAACTAAGGTTCGAAATAGTGTTGAGTATGAAGGTATGATGGATGTTATCGAAGGCTTTCTCCATGTCTAGACACAGTATTGCTTACGTGTTCCTTGTCTTGTGACCGATTATTTCGTTCTTCAGTACGAGCGTGGAATCTTGCGTAGAAAGACTATGTCTGAAGCCTATCGCCTTGCGAGGGTAAACGTCGTGCTCTTCCAGTTACCTAGATAATCTATTTTGTATCGCATGTTCAGCAACCTTTCCCACGCATAATGTGATTGAAATTGGTCATAGATTCTGAAGGCCAGAAGGCTTGTCCGGTTTTTTTTTGGGTTAAAATAGTGTATGTGGCCTTCCATTCTCTAAAAATTCAGCTTTATCTCTCATCTCAAAGATTAATTGCGTTAAATATTCTGTAGAATTGTCTTCCGGATCGTGCATCATCTTGTTTGTTATCCTGTCGGGTCCTGCGTCACAACTTCTGTTGAGGTCGTATAAAGCCACTCTCACATTTGCTAACGCGAATTCAGCATCTAAAATGTATTGCTTGAGCATGTGTAGCCTTATCGAGGAGGTCGGTGCTGCTCTGTGTCTTCGACGGATAGTTACATATTCACTAGCGGCGCCATCAATGCTGCCTTTGATTAATCCTTCTGTACCACGTGCAAAATATTGCTTAACGTGCTGCGCTGATTATATTTTGTGTTGGTTTCGACTAATAGGTGTTTGTGTAGATTCCAGGTTCTTCTTTTTCTCATCTGGTCGTCTATGGGGTAGTAAGAGGTCGCCGAGTAGCGAGAGCATGCGACGGACGCGAATCACATCGGCTCCGGCTCAGGTTCAATTTCAAGAAGAATTTCTTTCTGGCGACCTGTTACAACGATAAGAACTTGTTCCTAGCATCACCACTCTCAAGCCTATACCGGATTTCAACCTGTGAGTGCGCTTTTAAACGTTTTAACGCTTTCGAAAGTTCTTGAAGAGGTCCACCTCGCTAACCCTAACAAGCCGGAGACGCGGCTTGGACAGAACGCCGCCCCGCTCTACAGCGGATGGCGAGCGTCTCTGGGAGCGTCGCAGCCGACGATAAGCACTCATTGTCCTCTCGCTCCACGGACCACATGATGGATACGCACACCAGTCAAGACGCCGATGCGCAGGTGAGCGATGAGCACAACGCAAATCCATGGATCACTGTTACCAAGAGAGCGAACAAACGCCGACAGCTGCAACCTCATACCGTACCGCCTCAACAGCTGCCCAGCACGCCGTCTGAGCCCGCTCTACGCCAGAGCCGGCCTAAGACGCGTCTACCAAGACTCCCACCACTCCCTGCCGAGGACTACAAGCTAGCAATCCGTCCCCATGGTGGATTAAATCTCAGCAAGGTTAGCCCCAAGACATTACTTCTCGCCTTAGTTCATGCCGCAAATATACGCAGTGAGAAGCCTGATATCAAGCTTAGAGTTGACGTAAATCAAAATGTGCTAACAATAAGCACCTCATCTGAACACGTCACCATGGCACTTGGACAAATCACCAAAATTACAGTGCACGCAGCAACCTACGACATAACCTCTTATGGTATTGCGCCTGATAATTCGTGCAAAGGGGTGGTCAACGGAATAGGCCATGAAATCACACCAGACGAATTCCTGACAGAAGTTGAAGTACCGGGCTACGAGGTCCTCACGTGCAGACGCCTCGGCAACTCCGGAGCAATGGTTCTCACATTTTGTGGCAAGCGAGTCCCTTTCTTTGTGAACACGTACGGACAGGCTCTCCGCTGCTACCTCTACAAACGGACTATTCCCCACTGTAGAAAGTGCAACAAAACTGGACACCGCGAAGATGTGTGCCCACAGCCTCCTGACACACCGAAATGTCGAGTGTGCGGGGATTCACTATCACCCAACAACCACGAGTGCCGCCCTTCTTGCATGCTTTGAGGTGGCGACCACCCGACGGCTGCCAAACCATGCCCAAAGCGGTTTTTGCCACCTGTCGACCGACGCAAACCAACCCGGTCAGCTACTCCCACCAAGAAGGCCCAGTCACCATCTCCCAGCCCCGGACGGCAGAGCAGTGCGTCCGGGAGTGCAGCCAGGCGAAGGAGCCATTCCAGGGATAAGTCGGGGCCCAAACGAGGAAACTCGTCATCGCGGAGTGGTTTCGCTGGCCAGCCGGGATCTCAAGGCTGGCACACGGACGGGACAACGCATCATCATGGCCAGCAAAGCGGTTCCCACAAGAAAGCACAAACGGTAAGCTGGGCAGGGCAGTTCCCTCCTCTCCCTCCCTCTCCACACCAGTCCCACTCCCTCACACAAACATCAACGCAGGAAAGAACACCACAACCAACGCCACCTAGACTACCACAACCCATGTCAGTAGACACTCAGCTTCACCCTGACATGTCGTCAACTACGGCACGATCCGACTATTGCACACAAGAGGCGTTGAACGAAATGGCTACTTCTTTAAGGAATGAATTCGCAGCTATGATGCAGGTAGAAATGCAGAAAATGAAGGATAGCATTATGGCTGAACCAACAGCTCCACTCTGACAATTGATCCAGCAGGCCCTGCAACCTGCTATCCAGCAGATTGTAACGGATGTTAAACAGCAGATATCGGCTGCACTTGGCCAACTTGATATTTCGCCATCTGCACCAAAACGAACCACGTCTCCAACACGTGAAACACAGCGACCGCATCCTTACATACGCCCCTCCCGATTCCTATCACCGTCCCGAAAAACCGTCCCAACAGCCGCAGCTGCTGCAGTCCCGCTTCCCACCACCCTCCACCAAGATTTAGCACAGTCCGAAATGCCTCCGTGTACTACCGAGGCCCCGCTATTGCAAGATCATGGCGAGAAACCATAGGTCAACGCGTGACACCCCTCAACTCCTACGTGTGTGGCAGTGGAATTGCAGGGGGTATCGTAGGAAACGCGGAGCTCTAATGCAATTCATTGCGACGCAGCAGATTACTCCCGATGTCATAGCGTTACAAGAAGTACAATGTACCCCTACGCTTCCGGGTTACACCACATACACGGACGTAACGAACAATACATCACATCGCACAGCTACATTAGTTTCTAAGCATGTCACTGTCATAGAACACACCCTTCAAAGCACCTCCATCTCACATGTACTTCTCGAATTAGTCCCGTGCTCTCGTTCCAGTAGCAGCCTGTACGTGCTTAACGTTTACAGTGCACCTAACGCCAGGAACGATGACTTCGGTAATCTATTCGCACAAATCTGCAAGTTGGGTAAACAAATAGTTATTGTAGAAGATTTCAATGCCCCCCATCTGGCTTGGGGCTACGCAACAGAAACGCCTAAAGGCCGACGACTCGCACAGGTTCTCGCGATTCATCGCATGACCCTGCTGACAGAACCTGATCAACCCACTCGCCTAGGTAACAGTGTGAGCAGGGACACATGCCCCGACCTCACGATAGTCAAGGGCGTTAGTCACCATTCCTGGTGCAACCTCATGGTGAATCTAGGCAGTGATCACCATATACTAACTACAGAGCTCCAAGTAGCAGCCACGCGTGCCCCAGAGCGCATCATAAAACTAACGAATTGGGATGCAATTAGGCGTAATCGTACAACTACCCATCAGGACTCTCCTTCCCTGAAGGCTTGGATATTAAAACTTCACTCTGATTTTCAAAGAGCTACCAAACTCATCGCTGCGACGACAGAAACGCCGGATGTGGACCAGCATCTGATACATCTCTGGGATGCCCACAGAGGCTTGACACGGCGGTGGCGGCAACAGAAACATAACCGAAAACTTCGTCTCCGAATCACCAAACTAGCTACTGAGGCACAGGACTATGCGAACATCCTCACTAGCAACAATTGGCATAACTTCT